>NC_143417.1:3626250-3938125 GCF_059467195.1 Physcomitrium patens | reverse complement strand
AACTTGCAATGTAAGTTTTTAAAAACAGTATTGGTCATTTCTAAAAACAGATTTACAAATGAAACCAAAATTTAAATACAATAAAATTCTAAATTTTTATTCTTTTTTTATTAATAAAATATTAATGTAAACAATATTTAATAAAAAAATTTCATAAAATTCAAAGGAAAAACCTAGTCTTGTTTGAGTTTTAATATTTGTAAATTAAGAACAACATTGTCACATATCACGTCCTTCAGTTAACATGATATGATTTTAAAGCACATCTTAAACAAATCTAAACTCATATGGCCTTAAAAATAAAAATAAATTAACTAAAGGAATAGTTTATGAAAAAATAAAATGCTTATTAATATAAAATTTATTTCAATTAAAAACATAAAATTGGTAATTATAAGATAAAAGTTAATAGAGATATTTAATCAATAGAAATTTATGGAGGATAATTTTATTATATTGTATTGCACCTAAAGTAAAAAAATGTTCTTTTTTTACGAGGTACTAATGCAACATCAATATTGTCAAAAAATAGTAATAAAATTCTTTAAAATATATATAGTATTAAAAGACTCTTTATAAGAATCATATTAAATTAATCCACTAAAAAATTTATCTTTATTAAATTAATTAGATCTAAATTCAAGTTTAATAGCTTTTATTCTAGCTTTATTTAGGACCACTTATTAAAAAATATACAAAAATATTGTCTAGTTTTATTATAAAATAAATAAATAATATATACAAAAAAATTATTTAAATATATTTTAAACACTCATAGATTTATACTTAATGCAAATACAAATATAATAGAAAAAAAACTTAATAGAATTGCATATCTATCAACATACATTGAATCACAATATAATATTATTATTGAATTATAAACATTGAATTAAATGTCCTAATATGTTGCCAAAAAATATTATTTTATATTAAAATATTTACAATAGATGTACTCCAATTGGTATAAGATTATGGATAATTTTATTTAAATTAATAATATACTGAGACATCATAAGAAATAAATTATCCTTTAATAATAGATAAATAAATATATATTTATTTATTATTAAAATTTTATTTAAGTTCTAATCAAGTTAATTCTTATTAAACTCATATCCATCATCTTGGGGACATATCTAATTTGTAAGGCAAGTTTCTAATATGTATACTATATGGCAAACTTGTACAACAAGTGATGACTATGTGTAATTTTATATTATATAATAATTTTTTGTGAATGCACAAGATACTTGGCTATGAAAAGTAATTTGTATTTTGCAATAAGAAAAACCTAAAAATTCTAATATAATCCTAAATAAAATCTAAAATATCATAATAAAAATCTAAATATATTCTATCCATATCTTAATTAAATATAATGAAGTTTAATGGCAATTTTAAAATCTCAATAGTTATTAATTAAACTATTAATTTTACTTCAAAATTTGTATATATTATAATTTAAGAATTAACATCAAATATAAGAAATTTAAAAAAAATCCAACAAACAAATTAGAAGGAAAAGCTTCAAATTAGAAGGAAAAGCTTCTAATATGCTTTAGTGTTGTTTGTCTTCTTTCTCCAACCTAAAAACAAACAACACTAAAGCATTTTTTTTTTGGTTCTACAAAGTAAGTAGAAGTATTTTTACAAAAATGCAATATGAGCATAAATATGTTTACTATACTCCTATCTTTTATCCATGTTTTTTTTAAAGTATAATTTATATTTTTTTTATTTACATTCTAGGCTTTATAGTACAATATTGAAATGTGGCCAACTTATAAATGAAGTAGTCAACATGTATGACACATAATCAACTTACTAACCACATTTTTAACTTACCAATCATCTTTAAATATTTTGAAAGTAAAATAAGATATTATCAAATTTACTTACTTCTACTTAATTCTATCTAATTATTCTTATTTTTATTAGTATAAGAATGTTTGTAATATTAGGTAGAAGTGAGTAGAAGTTAATTAAATTTTTGATTTCTTATTAGAAAGCTTCCTATAATCTTTGTAGACTTTAAATTTACTTATTAGTGATTATCAAGTTGTCAACTTTATCAAAAAGTTGGTTAAATATTGTGTATAGAGCTATTTAAATTATACATTGGCTATATGGGGGACACAATGGAAATTTGTCTTACAAATCATACATGTGTTTTAAAAGTTAGATATATATTATATAGCATGTGCAATATTGTATTATGGTTCTTTACTAGATAGTATATATAGAAGTAAGAGTGAGACCTTCTTCACTCTTATCAAAGTCTTTCTTGTCATCTGTTTTAATCTTTTTAAATTTGGCAATAGGTATTAAAGTTTTAATTATCAAAATAGATAATTAAAAGAAAGATATAAAATTATTTTTTTTAGCCTTCATATTCCAAATTATAAATGGAATATGACGGCTAAAACATGGAATAAAATTGGAAAAATTTAATACTTATGTAAAGTCTTCTTTGCTTTAATCCTTATATTTTTATTTATAATATATAAAATTACTTCTTGTGATAAAATCTTTAGTTTTTTTAAATTGAAATTCACCTACAATTCTATCAAGCAATAGTTTTTCACAAAAAAAATCATTATAATATCAAAAATCTCTTTAAAGAGCCAATGATTTGTCTTACAATAGAAGAAACAATATCCACATATAATATTATATTATTTTATAGCTTTATTAGAAACTTCTTTCATATTTATTTTTTGATCTATTAAAAATAAATACTTTACTATGATAATACCTTTTCTAATATAATAATTAAACTAGGTTATATAAATTATAAGTAAACCATCTTCTAAAAGTAGAATTCCAACTTATTTTGGAATATGTTGGTATTGAAGAAAATAAATTATTGTCTTATTTTATCATATTAAAATAATTTTTAAAATAAAAATTTAACCTAAAACTTTTTAATATAATGAAAAACTCTTGCTTAAACAAGACTTAAAAGACAATAAGAATCAAGAGGCAAGTTTTTTGAAATTTTTTAGAATTGTTTCAAAAAAAAATTAAATAAAATGTGTATTTCATGCTAATTTCTTCTATGATTAAGTTAATAAATTGAATTCTAATCTTGTATCATATTTTTGGATTATTAGAGAAGAATTTATGACATATTTTGCTAAACTTAGCAAAAAATAACTTCAAAATAATAGTTCTATTACTAATTTAGTGGAACAAATATAGAATAATTTCTTATATGCAAACTTTTTATTTAATTGGAAAGATACTTGGTCTAATTTCTATTTTTATAAAGAGGCTTTGTTCATTTGGCTTATATAGTACAAAGGTGAAGTGGTTAATACTTGAAGAAGAAAAATCAGCCCTTATATTAATATTCATTGTACTATGTGTCAACTCCAAATACTTAAATCTATTCTTAATTAATTTTGGGAATTGTCAACAAGTTTATTATATTTGGGTCATGTTTCTTTTATATAAATTAACATCAAATACTTAAAATTTGAGTCCTCAAAAACCATTCACTTAGCAGTGATTTATTTTTGCTGAATTTCTTTTCTCTAAATTCAAATATTATTTTTAAAGAATTAACTTATGTAAAAAGATCTTTGTTTACAGATTGTTTAGATTTAGAGAAACAAATTTGTCTTTAAAAATGAAGTATGGTGTGCATTCTAAACTAGAACCTTGGTTTTAAAAGATCTTGTTGAATATGAATAAATTTTGTTTAATTTGTTTTAGCAAAACATCCAAAATATGAATCTTTCATTGTCAAAAGATAGAACAATTCATAGATGGCAAAAAAAATACTTGGATCTAAAAATAACAAAGTAATTATATATAACTCTATAATTCTTCAATATAATATAATCATATATAAAAGTAAAAAAAAACTTGTTTTAATAGCTATTTAATATTTTTAGTCTTTTTAGTGTTAGAGATAAGAACTTGATGAAAGTAAATAAATAAATATAAAAAAATAGAAATAAAGAAGTATGTATATTAAAAAGAAACTGGAATGACTATTGCCAAAAGACAAAGGAACCAAAGACTCTTGAATCTAGACTAGAAGCAAGAAAGGAATTAATAAGAGAGAAGAATTCTTCACTCTTGCTTCTATATATACTATTTATCTAGGATCTATGTGGCAATGTTCTATAGGACCTCCAAAAATATATTGACTTTGAATGACACATATCTTGACTTATAAGGCAAGTTTTTTATATGGCCACCAAATAGTTAGCTTGTTCTATAAGCTACCAATACATGTGATATATAAGTAGTTTGTTGACCAAGTTTCTAACCTATCAATCAACTACAAATATATGTAAAGTCAAAAAAACATCTAAGAAGCTTGTCAAAAGTTTTTCTAGAAGATATTATAAAATTAATCTAATTTTATTTAATTCTACCTATCTTGATAACATTTACAATAAGTATATATCCATCAGATTATTTGCCCTGCTAGATATAAGTTCCATGAGAAGTGGTGATCATATGTTGAGGAAGTGTAAGATGCGAGGAATTATATTTGCTACATATTTTGATCTTTGTTCCTTTTAAAGATATTTGATAGGTCCTCTCATCTATTAGTAATGTCATATTTGAAGGTGAAAAGACTATCTTAAGATTTAATCATTGTTGAAACCTTTGTAACTTTTTTTCAAACAAAACATATACAAGACTATCAAGAATCATGTCTACTTCCAATAAAATTACCAAACATCAAGAGTCTTTTTCTAGATCATAATACCAAATACGTTGTATCTCGCTATCTATTCAAAGAAGAATATGTCATTTCTATTATGTTGTCTTGAAGGTCTTTATCTCTATTACATTGTCTTAAAGGTCTTTATCTCTATTACATTGTCTTGAAGGTTGTAATAATCACAATGTCTTATCCAATAAGTTAACAAATGATGGCTCTTGAGTTGAGTCTACCAATGATTGGTTCTCCATCTTCTTGATGCTATAATTATATAGAAACTAAAAAACAAAGATAGAAGGTAGAATGTAATCTTTTTTAAATTGTGTTTCATTAATAGCAAAGGTTTGCTATCCTTCATCTTGGTTTTGATAGATATTATTGATAAAAAGCCTCCACTATCTTTGTTATATTTCTAAGATTTTTTTTTGGCTCCAATGTGAATTTACTAATATTATATTGGTACCAATGAATAAAATATTCTAATTTATTTTGGTGTTGCCTTGAGTCTAGAACTTCTTCTACTTCAAATTCTTTATTATTGTCCACTTTTATATGAGGAGGTGAGACTTATCTTCTTTTTGGTATGTTCACAATCTTGTATGATTCAAGAAGAGACATGTAGAAGACATGATAGATCTTCATTAATTCTAGTAGATGTAATGAATAGGAAACTTGATTTATTTGTCCACAAATAGGAAAAGGTCACAAAGATGAGTAGTTTTGATATTATGACAAAGTAATCATACCTTGTCACCTACATTGAATTGTGATTGTTTCTTTCAATAGGCATTGACGTTGATCTTTTGTCATTCTTGAGCTTCCTTTAATTATACCTTCATTGTTGCATATAGCTCAGACAAACAATTTGCCAAATCTTTCACCACAGGATTATCAACTTTTGAAAAGTTGAAAGTATCTATCGATGGTAATCATAATTGTCAAAGAAATGTGTTTGTTACATAGAAGAATATATTGTATTATTATAAGCAAACTTTGCCAATGGCAAGAAGGTTCTCCAATCATCTTGTTGATAATTGTTGGTACACATTAAGTATTGTTCCAAAACTTGATTTACGCGCTCAGTGTGTTCATTAGTTTGAGAATAAAAGGTCAAAGAAAGCTTTATGTCCATCTTTAGAATCTTAAAAAGTGTTCTTCAAAAGCTTGATATAAATTGAATCCTCCTATGCAATATAATATCTTTTGGCAATCCATAATATTGATAGGTATTCTCAAGGAAAAGCTTGACGGTTTCTTTATTTGTTATAGATTTTGTGCATGGTAAAAACATGCCATTTTGATAAAATAATCTACTATCACAAATATAGAATCATACAAACCTAAGATTGAAAGATCCATAATAAAATCTATAGAAATAGAAGACCATGGTTGTTTTGGAATAGGTAATAGTTGAAGAAGTCCATAAGATTGATAACAAGGAGTTTTTGATCTTAAACAAATATCATATGATAGAACAAAGTCTTTTACAACCTTTCATATTTACAACCACCAAAAAATTCTAGATATTAGCTCTAAAGTCTTATATCCAAAATGTCCTACCGTTAGAAAGTCATGACTTACTCAAAGAACTTGCAAACATGCTTCTTCTTCTGGAACATATAGGCATCGTTCAAAATAAAGTAGATTGTTCTTGAACTCAAACTTGAAAGTATGACAAAACTTAAAAAAAATATTCTTAATATCATGAATAAGAGGATCACAGAACATACTTGATTGAATTTATTTGAAAAAAGTTGAATCAATAGTGAATGTTGATTTCACTATTCAAAGATGAAATTGTTCTAGTTTTAATAAAATTATCCTTTGTTGATTAAAAGCTGTATCTCCTTCTTTAAGTACAAGATAAGAATGTCTAGAAAGGAAAAATAACAAACATTGTTTTTTTCTTCGCCGCTAAGTGATATTGAACTCAAATCTTAATAAATACATGCTCCAATAAGCTTGGCAATGATTTAAAAGATGTATTGATATAAAATACTCGAGGTTCTTATAATCCGTATATACGTTAACTGGATTAGAAGTGCTTTTTAGATAATGACACCATTCTTAAAAAGAATCCATAATCATAAGAAGTTCTTTGCCGTAGATCTCATAGTTAATCTTAACTGCTAAGAATTTCTTAGAATGAAAAGGTATCAGGTGGAACTTGTCATCTTCTCTTATTTGAGACAAAAAAAAATCAATAGCAAAATCTGATGCATCTGTTTCCATAAAAAAATGCCTTCAAAAAATCGACTTAATATAAGATTAGTGCATAAATAAATATTGACTTCAAGGCTTCAAAAGATGCTTCAACTTCTTTGCTTCAATTAAGTTTTTTTTTTCATGTAAGATATATAAGAGGAGCTATAGCTTGAAATATATTTTTAATGAAGATCTGATAGTAATTGGCAAAGTTTAAAAAGCATTGCACATCTCTTATTATTTTTAGAATCTTTCAATCTATAATAGATTGAACCTTCTTTGGATCCATCATAAGTCCTTCGTTGGAAATGATATATCCTAAGAAGTCAACTTGAGTAGTATAGAATATATATTTTTTCAACTTGGTATACAATCTTGCATCTTTAAGTTTTTGTAATATATGACAAACATGAACTTCATACTTTTGTGTGTTCTTAGAATAAATTAAAATATTGTCTAAGTAACAAACAAAAAAATCATCTAGAAACTCACAAAAAACATCATTCATAAGATATTGAAAAGTAGTTAATTCATTCATGAATCCAAAAGGCATGACATTATATTTAAAGTGTCCATACCTTGTTCGAAATGTAGTCTTCTATTTATTTCCTTTTTTAATATGGACCAAGTTATATGCTCATTGTAGATCTATTTTATATAGATCTTAACTTAATTTAGTTGATCAAGAAGTTCAGATATCAAGAATAAAGGATATCTATTCTTGATAGTAATCTTGTTGAGACCTCAATAATCTATGTATATTTGTAATGATCAAACTTTTTTCATTACAAATAAGATAAGAGCCCTAGCAAGAGATTTTGAATGATGTATGAAATTCTTGACCAAATTTTTATCAATATATTTCTTGAGTTTAGCCAACTCATTTTGTGATAAACTATAGATTGGACCAAATAGTGGTTGACTTCTCTCTTTAAGGTCGTTTGAGCAATCATATGGACAATGCTTCAAGAGAATATCTGTATTCTTTCTCTAAAAAATAACTTAAAAATCTTAATTCTAAGTTGAAAAATCTTAATTCTAAGTTCAATCTATCAAAGAATTATATTTTTTTTAACTATGATAAACCTAAAATAATTGGATTAGACAAAGATCTAATTATATTAAAAATTATGCAACCATTATGACTATTTATTGCTATATCTATAAGAAATCTTTCATGAGTAATATCTCCAAAAAATAATAGATGGCCATCTATGACTTTTATATGTACAAGTTTAGTTTTTTGTACTAATGATATTCTATGGCTTTTAACAAACTCTTCATTTAAAAAATAAATTGAAGCTCGTGAATCTATCAAGGCAAAGGTTTTATAATTATTAGGTCTTAAATACACATCTATTATAAAATATGACCTTCATGTGTATAAGATTCTAGCCATGAAGTCTCTATTGTAGCAGGATAAATTTGTTTTTCAATATTTTCGTATCTTTGATAGTTGTACTTTTTATTTTGTAGTTACATCATTTTTTTGAATAATATTGAGCAATGTGCTTAGCTTCTCCACAATATAAATATAATCTTTCTTGACAATGACAAGTCTTTTCTTGTTTAATAAGAAGTTTAAAATATATTGCATTAATTTGCATGTCTTTTACTATCAGATATTTAGATTGAGAGGTTGTTGGTATTGTCATTGAATTGTAATAGCGTGAAGGTTTTCTTAGGTGATTTTCAGATTGAAATTCAAAAAGTGAATTGTTATACTTCACAAAAAAATCAATTGCTTGACTTAATGTCTCAGGATCAGGTAAATTGAGCATCAATTTCTTTACTTCATATTGTAATCCATAGAAAAATTGGCTAATAAAAGTAATATCATCGTACTTGATATCAATTGCTAGTTATCAAAATTATGAAGCATATATTGTTACTAATTGATTGTCTTATTGCAAGATACAAATTTTATTAGTTGCAACACAAATTGCATCATGTTTTCTATACATGGATTAAAACTCCACCAAAAAAGCCTCCAAATTATCTTATATTGGATTTCTTCATTCAAAAAATAATGAAAACCATAATAATGCTAAACCTAAAAGAATTATACTAATGAATTTAACTTGTAATCCTAGTATTGGATAACTTTGGGATTGAAGTTCAATCATAAGTTGTACCATCAAACTTCTCAGGTAAGGTGTGAGCTCTCATTTATACTCCAAAATTTTATTTTTAATTTTATTTTTATTTAATTGAGCATATTAGATTAAAATTTATATAAGTAGAATTTAGTTTTATTAAATTTTTAGGATTGTAACCTTTGATGGTATAAATCATAGCCCGATTCCTTGAATTAGATTAATTAAGATCAAAATGATAAGGATTTAAAAATTAGAATAGTTTTTTAGTTAATTTTAATAATTTAGAGGTCATTAGTCATTGCTATAAGGATTGATTGAAAGCTTATGAGTTCACCTACAATCATCTCATATGATTTAGAGTGAATTAGAATTAGAACTTTCTAAAAAATTTAATGAAATTTAGCAATTACAGTTTTGAAATTTTTTCTTTAACTTCAACAAATCCAAGTGGCAAAGTAGTTTTTTTCAATTATTAGAGGCTTTTAAATTTAATGGCAGCATTGAATTCACCTCATGGAGTAAAGAAAATAAGATCAGCACCTTCTCCTCCAACATATAAATAGAGCAATAGAATTTTCATTTTCGAAGGATTTTACAACAATTGCTAAAAACTTTAGAGGTAAAAAATTTCATAAAAATTGCAAATAAACATAGGTAGAGGCATGTGAGTATTCAATCTTTGTATAAAAAGGTATTTTGAACACAATGGTGAAGTTAAATTCACCAAAAATTATTTTATTGACCACTTACAATAGCCATTAGCCTTGATAACGAAATTAGCTTTTGGATGAATGAAGGCCATAGATCTAGATTAGTGATTTAAAAATCAAGGATAAAAATGTAGCCACCCCTCTATGAGCCTCTACTCAATTGTATAAGAAAGGTTTGGTTTTTCAAGCCTTTTCTCTCTCCTCTTTTGGTGAAGGATGAAGCTATACCAAAATTTGGCCAAAAATCCTAATCTTAATTTTATTTAGATTTTAAAATCTCATTATGAACATTGTGTATATGGATTTTTAGTCATGAATGATGGTCATTGTATTTTAAAACATGCTTCATTGTAGTAAATAGCTCCCTTGGCCTCCCAAGTACTCTAAGGGTTTCAAGAGCATTGGATTTTTCTCAATCAGTCATTCAATTTTTTTAGTTTCAATGTGAAATTCCTTTTAATTGTAGCTTTTGTTTTTAGATTTTCAGCAAGGTAAGGCTTTCTCAATTTGGAGTTGAATTGAATTTTTGGTAAAATTTTGAATACAAGAGAGTTGACTGCATTTGCAGTTTGGATTAATCGAGTTTGAAAAGGCATTTCTCAGTGCCTTATAATTGGACTCAATTGAAATATTTGAAGCATTGAGCTTTATAAGCTAAGCTTTCAAAGACACAAGTTTTGCTGGATTTGAAGATAATTTGAAGTTTTAACGAATTTCTAATTGAAGGAGGTTGGTTGCTGTGGCAATTTAGATCACTCAACTTCAAAGGAGTAATTCTTATGATTGGATTACTAGATCAAAATAAGATTTATTGGAACAGGAGCATCTTTAAATTGATCTTGCAACAAACTAAGAATCATTTAATTTGGAGCTATTTATAATTTTTGGCAAATTTTGGAGTAGAAGGGGATTGCTGCCTTTAATCCTTGGATGTTATCAAGGTACCTTTGCTTTTACCTGTCTTATTTTATTTTTACTTTTATCTTTAGTGTGACTTGTAATCTCCACATTTCAACTTTTGGCTAATAAATTTTAAGTTTTAAATTTTAACCTTTAATATTCTCACTTTAATTTTTAATTTTTAATTTAACTTTTAAATTTTAAATTTTAACTTTTAACTTTAATTTTTAACTTAAACTTTCAAATTTAACTTTTAAAATTTAACTTTTAACTTTGAACTTTAAACTTAAACTTTTGAATTTAATTTTTAACTTTAACTCTTAAATTTAACTTTTAATTTTTAATTTTAACTTAAATTTAAGTTTTTATTCTTACTATGAGTTAATAGTAATAACTTAATTAATTATTTTTATCATTTTTTCATAGTGAATTTCATTAGATATTTTAGTTTAATATTAGTAACTATTGCTTGAAAGGCATTAATATTAATTGAACTACAAACACCCACATTTAAATTAACTTAACAATTTCATGATTGGAAGTTCTTCCATTCTACCTCTTGAGTTTGTTGTGTAGTATTAATTCCATAGAGTGGTAGATTTTAGGCTCACATAAGGCAACTTTGGTTGCTCTAATAGTGTAAGGATATTCTACTATAGGAGAAGAGATGTGATTTGGTGCAGATATTGAAGCAACTCTAATCATGTTTGTATCTTCACTTCTTGCCATTTTTGTTGCTCAAAGTGATAATAAGCTCAGTTGATGCATCGCAAGCATCAACTCCCTCAATTGCTCTTGCATTTATGCTATTGCACTCTTCATTTCAAGAAGCTCTGTTATAATGACACTTAAAAAGAAAAGAAAAGAAAAAATCTAATATTGCTGAAGCCAAGCAAAAGAGAAGACTTGAGAATAAAGAAGATACTAAGAACAATATTAGTTTAGAAGAGAGTAATCCACAACTTCTAATATGCTTATGTCTTATCAAGAGAAAGGAGTAATCCTTTTTTAATCAAGAGAAGACAAAGCTCTAATATTATATGTGTACTCTTGTCAATCTCTCAAGGATAAGAACTTCATGAAAATAAATAAACAAATATAACAAAATAAAAATAAAGAAGTATGTATATTAAAAGAAAACTAGAATGGTTATTGACAAAAGACAAGGAAACCAAAGACTCTTGAATCTAGATTAGAAGCAAGAAAGGACTTGACAAGAGTGAAGAAGACTTTACTCTTGCCTTTATATATACTATTTATCTAGGATCTATATGGCGACGTTCTATAGGACCTCCAAAAACATATTGACTTTGCATGACATGTATCTTGACTTATAAGGCAAATTTTCTATATAGCCACCACATAATTATCTTGTTGTGCAAGCTACCAACACATGTGGCATATAAGTAGCTTGTTGACTAAGTTTCTAACCTATCAATCAACCACAAACATATGTAAAATCAAAACAATGTCTGAGAAGCTTCTAAAGAGTTTTTCTAGAAGGTATTATAAAATTAATCTACTTTTACATAATTCTACCTACTTAAGTAATGATTACAATAGGTATATATTCATGACACTAAGCTATACTTTTAGATATAAGGAATTAAGTAGTTTGTTGTACTTTTTCCACTCCATTAATACATTGAATATATCTCATTTTTGTTGAAAAAAAAACAAATAAGAAAACAAGAAAACAAAGAAAAAATAAAATAAAATCAAATCAAATCAAAAACCACAAGCCAATTTTGGACTTTACTCAAGTGTCTCAACAAATATAAAAGGTAGAAAGAGGCTCGTCATCAAATGTTATCAAAAACCTAACCTCATGATTTTAAACTATATTATATATTATCCACTTTGCAAGAACCACATAACATTTTGTATTTCAATTTTTTTGTTGTGATATTGTTTTAAAGAAAAAGCCTTTTGTAAATTAATTTCCACCTTTTTCCATAAATATTTGGTTCTAATGTATATAGTAACACACATATTTTGTCAATTAAAGTAACTGATGTACATGAAGTGTTCAGAGTTTTCATCAGGGAGTTTTACATTAATTTTTTAGAAATGGGTAATGGGTACGTCGAAAGCCTACAAAGAAATGAATCCATACTGAACGAGATGCTGGATTGCCCATTTTAGGGTTTGAATTCCTCGCCCATTTCGCAGTCTCATGCTTTAACCTTGTGCTTCCGGAACCCCGTAATTTTGCACAAGTCGTCACGCGATCATCGTCCACGACCTGATTTCGTTGTCGAACACAGCCGGCGGAGTCGGATTTAGCTGGCTTGGGTTGAATCTTCGCACCCTTTTCTTGGCAACTTAAACCGAACAGACACGGCCTCAGGAGTCGGGATTCTTCATAAATAGGGGTTGAGTGCTCTCACTCTCTCCTTGTTTCAATTGCTTCTCTTCAGGTCGCCTTAGATTTGTTGCAGCTCCTCTTTCTTGCTGCTGCTGCTGCGTTTGGAGCGTTTTACTGTTCTTGTTTGCACTTGTGATTTGGGGGTTTTGTCTTTTCTTTTCTTATTGAATATCCCAGTGAGCTTCTTGGTGGAAAACTCATTGTCCTTGCAGTTTGGGTTGGAGATCGTGGTGGCCTGCGTATTATTCTGCTTCGTAGAGTTGTGACCCTCTTGGACAAGTCCGCTGATAGTGGTATTGTGCTTCTGGTGAGTATAAATTTGTGAATTCATGTTTTAGGGTTTTGGATTTGGGATGAGCCATGCGATGGTTTCGAGGTAGCGGGCATGTCGCTCGTTGGTTGGACGATCCGAGGAGAGTTTGGTCTTTTTGTGAACCTTAAGGGTGGATGAATTGGGTTGTGGAGTGGTTTTTTTTTTCTTAGAGAACAATTTTGCTGAATAGGGCTGGAGAGTTTGATCCTTTGTTGGTCTTTGGTGCGCTTCTGTCGTTGAAGCAGACCGGTGGGGGAGGAAGTATGGGGGGCAGCCAGGAGAAGCTTTTAAATCAGATTTTTCAACTGAAATTCACCGCTAAGACCTTGGTTCGGCAAGCGAAAAAATGTGAGTCAGAGGAGAAGGCGGAGAAGCTCAAAGTAAAGAAGGCAATTGAGAAGGGCAACATGGATGGCGCACGAATTTATGCGCAGAATGCAATCCGGAAACACAACGAGCAGCTCAACTACTTGCGGCTTGCCTCTCGACTTGATGCAGTCGTTTCACGGCTTGGTACTCAAAGCAAAATGCAGACAATAACCAAGTCTATGGGTTCAATCGTTAAGGCACTCGATAGTGCACTTGCAGTTGGAAACATGGAAAAAATCTCTCAAACCATGGATCAATTCGAAAAGACTTTTGTGAATATGGAAGTACAATCCGAGTTCGTGGAATCAGCCATGGCTGGCAGCACCAGTCTCTCTACACCTGAAGATGAGGTGAATTCACTTATGCACCAAGTCGCTGATGATTACGGTTTGGAGGTATCTGTGGGTCTTCCGCAAGCAGCTTCTCACATGCCTTTGGGCGATGCGGAATCAACTGTATCTGAAGATGATTTGAGCCGCAGATTAGCCGAGCTTAAAAACAGGAGTTGACCCGAAAAATGACAAACGTTTCTAGTGCAATAGGTAACTCGTATTGAAGTCTCATATCATTACGACTAGCCTCTAATGAAATTGTGCATCAAAGCCACTCATGCGTGATGTACTCGACGGAGGCTCGAATTGCAAATTGTTGATATTTGTATATTAGTGGGAACTCTGGTCAGAGCTATTGACTTAACGTAATTAAAAAAATGCAACAACACTTGCCACATTTGGCTTGTTTGGGTGTGGGGACTATTGTATTTCAGCGGAGTCCTTTGTCAAGTTTATTCATGATAAATCGTGGACGGTATTGGATCTTGTTCCCTCGAGTAGAGCAGACTCTAATGCAGCGACTTCTAAAAGGTGTTACTGCTAGTGCCGGCAGATTCACCTCTCCGTATTCCACAAGTTTGTTTCTTCTTGTGGTGCAGCAAGGACTTTAGATTGCATGAAGACCAGAAAAATGTAAGCAAACCCACCTTTTCATCACAAGGGAAGTGAAAGAATCAGAGGATGTCTCTCTGGAAAAAGGAAAGAGTGAACCTTTTAGGTCTTAAACTTTGATATAAGTAGTGCGTAACTTTGAATTAGAGGTTTTAGGAGCAACACACTATGCTAGCATGGACGATTGGAGTTGTTAGTGCAAAATGTGGTGCTCATGGCCACTGAGGGGACAAGAAAAATTAACTCTCTGATCGTATTAAACAATGATGCTCATTGTTTATTAAAGTTAACAACGTTGAAACAATCAGTTCAAGAACGAGGGTAAGTTACTATGCACTCAAAATTGCCACAAGCTTTTTATCCTGGTAATACTGCTTAATCTTTTCATTGCCAACGACATCTTGCATAATTGTTCGGAACGAGTATTTTGAACAGTTCAAAAGCGTTGGAAACAGTAAATCTTAAAAAAATTCTGTGTTTTCCATTTACGGATCAGATATGAAATCCGCATCATGCTTGTATGTATGTAAAAATGTATGCATGTTTTAATTGCTGGCAACTGCCATGGCTGAACGGTGCACGTTCAGCAACCTTCCGCAGCATCCCACAAACGCAGTTATTTATTCACCATTTCGGCCCTGTTCTGCAACCAATGGACCGCTTCATGATGGATCTCAGATCTGCAGCCTTCATCTCTGCCCCCAACAATTTGATAGCTTTCTGCATATCACACCTGATGTTCCTGAAATCCTACAACTACACCAGTGCCAAAGAGTTGCGTCGCTGAATGCATGAGTATTACCACTCAACATGACGATGAGCCAGTTTGGGTGCTACTGTTCAACCTTTAGACCCGAAATTCCCACTTGTGAATTTCAAGTGTTACAAAATAAACCCAGAAACACTGTTGATGAATACATCACTGGTTTTACCAAAAAAATATTCAAGTATTTAAAAAAAATGCATATCTTTCTCTTGTGCTTAAACAAAGTTGCATCCTTCTAGCCTTTTTTTAGCAGAAAAAATAGAGTTTATTTTTTTATTGATTTTTTTCTAAGTCTCATATCTTTCTAATATATATACATGTATATTTGTTTATTGGCAACAGTCATTTTACAAGAAGTTTCTTCTTTTGACCAAAAGGAACATTTTTAACATCAAATGACTTTAATATTGAAATAAATGATATCACATAAATCATTGAATGTCTTAATTTCCAAATTATTAGTAATATAGACCATTGTGGCAATTGAATCTTAAATCAATTTATTTGACAAATATAAAATCTACAACATTTTATTGGCTTTAGTAGTCATACATCTAAGAGTTAAATGTTTACAAGTAACATTTATTTTTCTTCTTTAGTCAAGTATTAGATGAAAATGATGGATTGTAATAAGCAATCTTTAGTTCAAGATCAATAAGCTCATGGATTCACTGAAGATCTTGTGGCTATGCAACAATGGTGTCTTTGTTATCAACAAGGTAATTGTTTTTATTTCTTGATATTTCTATTTTTCAATTATCCTTTATATGATTTAGATTAGAATTATATAGGTTATTGTTATGCATACAAGTCTTTGGCATGAATATCTCAACACTACACACACTAATTCTTGGTTAATTGCATCAAAAAAAAATATAATTGTTTAAAAAAATTAATGTAGCTAATATGGTTGTTACTATAAACAACATTGTACTCTCTTTTATCTATTACTCTATATAAATATGAAGTGGATTCCAAAAAACATTAGATAAAAGTAAAATAAGAAAAAAAAACTTTATACAAAGTAACTTTTAATACCTATCTTAAGATGGCTTAGATATATATATGATGCAAACTTCTTAAGAAAAAGAGACTAGAACTAGTAGAACCTAGAGAAGCATTGGCAACGTCACTTTCCAAATGGATTTTACAAACCTTGTCTCCAGATGAGTCTATCCAAAGAAAAAAGAAACGAAAATCTCTTTTTGCATAGTGTAGAAGATTAGTAACTCGCCTTAATTATAAATGAGAAAAAAAGAAACAATATAATCTTGTTTTAGCATGCAATTGCAAATAGTCTATTTCATAGTAGTTGAAGAAGAGATTAATGAGAGATCCACTAATTAGTTTGAGAGTTTGAACTAAAGGGTCATATGTACAAGCATACTTACAATGAGCACAAATGTGTGCTTGTATATAGAGATGGTTATCTCTCCAGGAAGTACTCAACCTTTCATAGGACTACAGAACACAACAATGCAGAAGTGACGGTCAATCTTCCAGCAATTGGTCATTAAAATACTCAACAGCACTCAAGAGGAGTTCAATGAGTAAAAGAGGGCTGTCTCTCAAGGACGGATTCACCTAGTCTTTATGCTGTAGAATTACCCCAAAATTGAACAGTGTTTTACAAATCAAGTGAGGAAAAGTCCAGAAAAATGATTAGCGCATTGTTGAATTTCACCTGATCTATAATCGTGATTGAATACATACCAGTGTAAGCAAAATAAAGAAATGATAATGGCTTGAGTATTGTAATAAATGTTTGATAGAGTTTAAACATCATCAAATTGCATTTCAAGCACAACGGCTGAATCAGAGGGACTTCATCTTCACGAAGGGGTAAATGAACACAATTTTAGAAGACGATTACAAATATGCTTCTGCTCAGGAAATGGAGTTAATTTGTAGAGCTTAAAATATCTGGATCTCCGAAGAAGTCTAACATGACGTCAGTTCCAATTAGTTCTCCGGGGAAGCCCCAATCCAGTACCACACTTGCGTGGGCTCAAATTGCAACCCTAATAGACGTGAATTCTGTCTTGTGGATATTTCTCTGCATTCTGACAAACTCCAAATTAGGGTTTATGTCTGAAATAAACCTGCCGCATTGAAGACGTCAGGTGAAGCTCAGCCATTATCTTAGCGTAAACTCATCAACACGAAATGAAACGATCAGTAAGTGGACATAGAAATGCTTAGTTCAAGAACCTCGTTCCGATGCTATCGCTCAGTGCCAGTCGTATCTTGAAGTGTCTACTGCAAGTTCATCAGTTTACTTGCGAAAGAATCTGCATCCTCTGCGCATTTGGACGTTATAGATCAAAATCAATCGCACCCCACATTAGAACCACGATGAAGGTTGGTCTAAGACTATTTCTTGAAGTTAAGTCAAATTCCTAAGGACTGAATTGTAACCGATGTGCATTTTTCTCACGTCAATTACAGATTTTCAGATGAATAACTTAAGGGGAAAAGCAATTTTCTCTGAAAAGAATGGCCCTTGACACTTTTGAAGCATGAAATCTTATCCGCAGGGGGACCCAGATTTAGCTTACGTTTGCAAGTGGTCATGCCGGGAGGAACGGCGCCACACCGCTTGGGCAGCATGAGAGCCGCTTGTTGATTGAACTCGGGGAGTTGAACGGTTGCAATGGCGCTGCAAAGACAGGTGAGGTTACTGACCTTCATGACATTGCAACACTCTCTGGTGGGTAAAGAAGGTGCCGTGCCGAACATCGCAGGCGTGCATGGCTCGTAAGGAGAGAGGTCGTTGGTGCACGCTCCATGCACAGACGAGGCAGCCATCGCCATGGCCGTCAGCAATACGATCATAGCAACACTCTTCATGTCTGCCCACAATATTTGCTCCAGATTAGCCCTTAACACAACTACCCCATTACACTCATGTCCATTTGTGACTGAATCGGATTGTTTCCATATCATGTCGGGAATGTTCATTTCCACAGAAACAACACTCGAATCCTCATACAGAAAAGAAAAGAAAAAACCTAAGCGCCATGAAAGAGCTACCCAACAAGGCTTCATATGCACAAACGCCATGTCTGTGTAATTGAACCATTGAAAACCATGCGTGATGGAGAGTGAGCTTGTGAAAGGCTTACGTGGGTACTCTGCATTCAGCTGATCAGTAGCAGTTTCAAAAGCAGTAAAACAATGTGCAAGTGTTGTGCAAAAAGTATGAGAATCACAATGATCGAGCAGGTTGGTTTTTTGTCACCAGTCCTGCATGTTGTACCATGAAAATTTCCGGAGACAGATCTGGATTGACTCGGTGGACGCCTAATTGATCATGCACAAGACAGGGACAAACTGCCCTAACTGGTATCGAAGTGGTTGAATGTACTTAGGCTATGTTCATCCAAATCACAACTTTGGGCAAGTACCATTTTTTTTGGTATATCTACTTATCTTAATAGAGTAAAGTTGATTGAGCCAAGTGAAGATGTGGAGATAGTTTGTCTAAAATAGAAATAGAAAATCTTATATATAATGTTAAATAATGAGTGTCATAATCCATGCAAGCAAGTATTATTAATTTCGAAATTGGAATTGTAACAAATTCTCTCTTATAACAATAGTCTAAATCACATGTTTTGTACTCCAAAGTTTTAACTTTAATATTTTAAAAACAATTATATCTAAATGCCATTTTATAAAAGATAATTCATTGAATAGCATTCATTCCAAAGATGTGAATTTTGAAGTATTTTTTTAGCAAAAGGATAATTTTTACTCAATTCATTTTTGCTTCTTCTATTTTAAAGAATTAAGAAAGATAATTTATATGTTCAATTAAACATGAACATAACAAGAAATACAACTTAGATATTTAAAAGAGAACTTTGTAAATATAAGATCACAATAATATTTTAGTCACTAAAATGCATATTAAATATTTTTTATATTTTAAAAAGCTTAGTTTTTAATTAAATAAAGATAAACATGAATATACCACCTTGATAAAAGAAAAAATATATATTAATATTTTGATGTTGATAATTTAATGGAAGACATTAAATTATTTTAAGTAGAAATTTTAATATATTGTGTATAGTTGCACTATCTTATATGTTATGATTCATGTTATATAATTGTCAAGGATAAGAACTTGATAAAAACAAATAAAAAAGTGAGTTTTTCTCAAAGAAATATGATAAAATAAAAACATATTTATATTTATTAAAAAAAAACTAAAATGGCTATTGCCAAAAGACAAAAAAACTAGAGACTTTTTGAAACTAGACTAGGAGCAAGAAAGAAATTTACAAGAGTGAAGAAGGCTTCACTCTTCCCTCTATATATACTATCTATCTAAGAGCTATAAGGCAACATTCTATAGGATCTCCAAAATATATTGACTTTATACAACACGTATCTTAACTTGCAAGGCAAGTTTTCTACATGGATGCCATATAGTTAGCTTGTTTTAGAAACTATTAACATATGTGGAATGTGATTAATTTTTTAACCAAGTTTCTAATCTATCAATCAATTACAAACATATATAAAATCAAAGTAGCATCTATAAAGCTTCTAGGAAGCTTCTCTAGAAGTTATTATAAAATTAATCTACTTTTATTTATTTCTACCTATTTATCTTATATAAATAATAATTACAATAAATATATGTTTTTGACATTATATCCCTTTTGAGTAACAAGTTCCATGAAGAGTAATGATTACATGTCAAAGAAGTCTTAGATGTGATGAATTGTATTTGCCATATACTATGATCTTTGTTTCTTTCAAAGGTAGTTGATAGATCCTTTTAGCCATCAATAACATCTCATTCCATGGTGGAAAGAATATCCTATTATTTAATTATTATTGAGACCTTTGTAACTTTCTTCAAACAAAATATTTATAGCACCATCAAGAGTTGTTTTCAAGTCCAATAAAATCACCAAATATTGAGACTCTCTTCTCATGTCATGATACTAAATATGTTGTATCTTGCCATCTATTTGAGAATGAAGATATTACTCTTGAAGGTCTATTACATTGTCTTGAAAGATGTAATAATTATAATGTCTTATCCAATAAGTCAGCAAATAATGGCTTTTGAGTAGAATTTTTTGGCTATTTGTTTTCTATTTTTTTAACACTATTATACAATTATATAAAAATTACAAACAAGGATAGAAAATAGAATGCAATCTTTTTTAAATTGTGTTTCTTTTATAGTAAAGATTTGCTTTCTTTCATCTTAATTTTGATGGATGTTGTTGATGAAAAGCTTTGACCTTCTTTGTTGTATTTGTAAGATATTTTATTAAGTTCCATATGTATTTGCTAATATCATATCTACACCAATGAATAAGATATTCCAACCTAAGTTGGCACCGCCTCAAGTCTAAGACTTCTTTCACATTAAATTCTTGATTAATATCTATTTTTATCAGAAGCAATGGTATTTATCTTCTTTTCGAGATATTCATTGTCTTATATGGTTCTAAAAGAGACATGTAAAATATAAGATGGATTTTCATAAATTTTAATAAATATAATTAATAAGTGACTAAATTGACTTGCTCACAAATAAGAAATAATTTAAGTTTCTAGTAATCCAACTTGTCACAAGAACAAATAGTTTTAATACAATAACATAGTAACCCTACCTTATTAATGTAAAAATAAAATTATTGCTTCCAATAGGCATTCACATTGTTTTTTTGTTTTTTTTTTTTTTTTTTTTTTTTTTATATTCTTGAGCTACTTTTAGTCATGCCTTCATTGTTATATGTATCTCAGATAAATGATTTGCTAAATCTTTTATTGCAGAATTATCAACTTGTAAAAAATCAAAAACATTAAGTTATGAATGATAACCATAATTAATAAAAAAAGATATTTGTTGCATAGAAGAATGTATTGTGTTATTATAAGAAAATTCTATCAATGGCAAAAGAATTGTCTAATAAATTTATTGGTAGTTGATGGTACACTTCAAATACTATTTTAAAATTTAATTTATATGCTTCATTTATCCATCAATTTGATCAAAGATGGTTTTATATCTATTTTTAAAATCTTAAAAAGTATTCTTTAAAATCTTGATACAAACCAAGTTTTTTTATCAAATATAATATCTTTAGATAATCTATGATAGCAATAGATATTATCAAATTATTTTTGGCTATTTCTTCATCTGTGATAGATTTTATATACAATATAAAATATACGATCTTAATGAAAAAATTTACTATCACAAATATAAAGTCATAAAAACTTAAGATTGAAAGATCTATGATAAAATCTATAGAAATAAAAAAAACCATGGTTATTTTAAAATTGATAATGGCTAAAGAAGTTTATAAGATTGATGATGAAGAATTTTTGATTTTGAGCAAACATCATAGGATTGTACAAAATCTTTGACCACCTTTTATATTTAAGACCACCAAAAATTCTTGGATATTAATTCCAAAATCTTGTTGTATCTAAAATGTATTGTTGTTGAAAAGTTGTGATGGACTTGAAGAACATGTGATTGAGCTTCACCTTTTGAAAAAAATGAGTGCTCTTTAACATATAATAGATTATTCTTGAATTGGTTAAATCAATAGTTATTATTGATTTCATTGCTCAAAGATGAAGATGCTTTGGCTTCAAGAAAAATTATCTACTGTTGATCAAAAGTATCATTCTTTTCTTTTCATACAAGATAAAATTATCTAAAAATGGTATCTAATAAAATTTGTTATTTTTATGATTGATAAATGATATTAAATTTGAATCTTGATAAGGATATATTCTAATAGATTTGGCAATGATTCAAAATGTGTGCTGACATAAAATACTTAATATTTTTATAAATTATATATTTAATGAATAAATTAAAATTATCTTTTAGATAATGGTGCCATTCTTAAAATGAATCTATGATTGCAAGAAGTTTTTTTTATCATAGATCTTATAACTAATCTCAAGTACTGAAAAGTTTTTGGAATGAAAAGCTACTAGGTGAAATTTATCATCTATTTTTATTTATAACAACATGGCACTCAAGGTAAAATTTGATGCATTTGTTTCCATAAAAAATAACTTAAAAAAGTCAACTTAATATAAAATTGGTATAAAAACAAAGATTATCTTTAAAGCTTCAAATATTCCTTTTACTTCTTCATTCTATTGAATTTTGTCTTTATAAGTCAAACGTATAAGTAGAGCTGCAACTTGAGAGAAGTCTTTGATGTAGATCTAATAGTAATTGGAAAATTCTAAAAAGCATTAGACATCTATTACTGTTTTAAAAAAATTCTAATCCATAATAGTTTGAACTTTCTTAAAATCCATCATAACTCTATTATTTGAAATGATGTATTCCAAAAAATTGACTTGAGTAGTGTGAAATATATATATATATATATATATATATATATATATATATATATATATAAATGGGTATAGAGTCTTGTATCTCTTAGTTTTTGTAATATACAAAAAATATGAAGTTTATGCTCCTTTGTGTTCTTAGAATAGATTAAGATGTTGTCTAGATAACATACAACCAAATCATTCAGAAACACTCAAAAGACATCATTCATTAGATGTTAAAAATCTATTAGTGTATATATATGTCTAAAAAATATGATATTATATTTAAAATTTCTATACCTTGTTTGAAATATAGTCTTCTATTTTTATTTATTTATTTATTTATTTTATGTGTACTAGATTGTATGCTCCTTATAGATCTTAGCTTAATTTAATTGATCAAGAAGTCCAAATATGAAAAGTAGTAGATACCTATTTTTAATGGTGATCTTGTTGAGTCTTCAATAATTGATACATATCTATAATGATCTATCTTTTTTCTTCACAAATAAAATTTGAGCTCTTGCTAAAGATTTTAAATGGTATATAAAATTCTTTGTGAGATTTTCTTCAATATAATCTTTGAGTTCAGCCAACTCATTTTGTGATAAACTATAGATTGGTCCAAATGGTAGTTGAATTTATTATTGAAGGTCAATTGAGCAATCATATGGACAATATTTTAAAAGAATATTTTCATTCTTTTTCTCAAATATATCTTAAAAATCTTAATATTGACTAAAAATGATATTTAAATCTTTTTTAATATTAGAAATAAGTGTAGCATAAATGATACAAGATGATTCTTCTTTTTTACCATACAAGAAAGCTCTTGCACCTAGAAGTATAGGTTTGATTATACTAGATTTATAACTTTCTATTTGATTTACTACACTCTTAATTATATTTTAAAAAAAAAACTACAAGAAATCCAATCTATTTGAGGATTGTATTTTTTTTAACTATAATAATTTTAATATGATTGAATTACAAAGAAATTTAATGATATTAAATACCACAAAGCTACTATGAATATTAATTATTACTTTTAGAGGAAATATTTCATGAACAATGTCTTTAAAAGACAACAAATGACCATCTATGATTTTTATATGAACATATTTTGTTTTTTTTCATTAAAGATATATTATGTCTTTTAACAAAATCTTATTCTAAAAAATAAGTTGAGACCCTTAAATTTAGCAAGGCAAAGACTTTGTGATATTTAGATTCTAAATTAATATCTATAATAAAATAAAGAGAAGATTTTGAATAAAGAATAGGATCTCCATTAGGTGATATATAAGATTTTAGTCGCACGGTCTCTATTACTGCTGTACAAACTTATTTTTTGACATATTATCTTTTTTAATAGTTTTACTTTTTATTTTATGATTGCGTCACTTCTTTGGATAATATTGAATAGAATGTTTATTTTCCATAATATAAATACGATCCTTTTTCACAACGACAAGTCTTTTCTTGCTTAGTATGAGGTTTGAAACATACTATATTAATTTACAAATCTTCTATTTTCTAAAGTATGTATTGAAAAGATGTTGATATTGATATTGATATTGAGTTGTAATAACGTTGAGGCCTACTTATGTAAATTTTAGACCAAAATTTTAAAAATTAATTATCATAATTTACAGCAAAATTAATTGTTTGACTCAATGTTTAAAGATCAAATAAAGGTACATGTAGTATATTGAAAATAACCATAGGCGTTACAATATTTGGATCCACACATCCAATTTTGTAAGATTCAAAGGCAAATGATCTATCTGGTTTTGTCAACATCTCTTTGAAGCAAATAATTTCCTCTAGCAATAAAGAACCATCAAAATCAATCTTTAAATCTTCAAAAGTCTCTTTAGTAAACTTGGGTCCAATATTCCTTGGATTCCTCAAGCTCCTTTCTATTGATGCTTCTTCTATTTATTCTTTACAATCTTTTGGCAATGGTCCAACAACAGGTTTAATCTTCTTATCTACTGTCTTATATTTTGTTTCAACTATAACCTCTGGTACTTGAAAAGATTAAATCATATCATAAACTTCTCTTGAATGAATTGATATAACTTTATCATCATTACCTAATCCAATAGATGTAATCAATTCTAAAAAATCTTCCAGTCTATTTCTTTCATAAATATTAGTAATCTTTTTATTATATTTTAATATTTTTAATCCACAAAATTCTTTTTTAATAGTACACAATTTCTTTCTTTCTTTTCTTTTTAAGTCATCAATCCTCTTATACATAATACTTCTATTTTTAAAAATGCTAATAAATCTTCCATCAAAGATACCTACATCTTGCAAGAGTATCTTTCTTTCTGTACCTCTATAATCTTACTTTATAACAGTGTCTCTAAAAAAATCATTGAATTCTTCAACAACCATTAATAATGAATTTTCTCTCAATTTGTCTCGATTCTGCTCATGATTTGAAAATACAATCAAAAACTATACTGCCCTCCTTCTATCTTTACTATGAATTTGTGCATAAGTTGAACCATCATCAAGTACTTATATTTCCATCTGAGTTGAAATAATATATGATTGTCTTAAAATAAGAAGAGAAGACGTTGCATCTTGAACAAAGAAATTTTGCTCTATTGCAACATCACCAATCCAAATTTTTACATTTGAACAAGCACTATATAACTCATTTTATATATTACTGGTGGCTTGTATTATCTATCCATGTTCCATATCAATTGGCCATCTTTGCTTCATATAAAGATCCTTAGATATAAGGTTTGTCTCTGAACCATAGTCAATCAAAGCAATAACTGACTCATTTATATCTCTAACCTTCACTAATGTCTCTTTAGTTGCTCTAGCCCAATGCTTCCGAGTATAATGACTTAAAACCTCTTTATCTTTATTACCTTGATCATCAAAATATACTCTTTGATTATGACTCTTCTCTTTACTTCTTGATTGTTTATAACAATTATCAAATACATCTTCTTTATTGTCATATATGTGTACATCAATAGCATAATTGAATCCAAATTCTCCTATTAATTAATTCTTTCATTTAATACTTTCAATAATGACATCATGGAATTCTTTCTTGCTAATTCTTAAAATCTCTTTGAATATAAATTCAACCTTGGCATTGAACACATATTTTTCAAGCACTCCCTTTAAATCTGTTGTTGCTTCAATATCAAAGAGTAGTTTATAAGTTGTCAATTTATCTTTAACTTTTATTTCTTTTACTTTTTCTTTAAATATTATTGAAGTATCTTTTGTGAACAATTCTTGTGAAATTGCTGCACGAGCCTTATCTCTTCGAGTTTGCCTCTTAGAAGAATTTTCTTCTCTTGTATCATCAAAATTTTCTCTCTTCTTTTCTTCTATTAAAGCTTCATGTTGTCTTTTAGCAATATATGCATGTATTAACAAAGCTTCTATAAGATCTTTTCAACTCCTAGTACTACAAATTATTATAGCAGTTCTCAATAAAGCTTCAAATGACATCTTTTCTTTTTATATTGTAGAAATGGTAGAAGACCAAAGTCCACTTGGTTGAATATTTCTAACAAAATTTTGTCTGCCATCATTATCTATCCTAATTCCATAACTTATAGCTTCTATTATTGTAATTCTATGTATTGGCAAATAATCTTTAACCAACGCTTTCATGCCTCCTTTATCAAAGTTCGTTTGGAGAAGATCACCAATATCCTTCAATGTAACTTTTCCATCTTTCCAATAAATAATGCCTTGTTGTACAATCTCATCAAATTCACCATAATCTTTTGAAGAATGAGAATCACCATCAGACCAAATGTATCTTTACACATATTCTTGTTAAAAAGTAACCTTTGAACTTGTTGAAAAAGTCTTCTCCTCAAACCTTGCAAGTTTGATTTGAAGATCTTGCATCCCTCGTGTAATCTCTTCAAGTCTTATATCTTCTTTGTTTGGTGTAGCCAATGGAGATTGGATAATAGACACAATCAATCGTGTAGTAGGCATTAGAATCTTTGGTACTTATACCACTCTTTGAGCACCAATCCTATTCTTTCTCCTTTCTCTTTTGGCAAGTAATCTAATAGCATCTTCAATAGCCCTCCATTTTATTGTCAATCCTTCATTCTCTTCCTTGTCTTCAAGAAGAATCTCTAACTTCTCTTATAATTCTCCATTAACACCTTGAAGAAACAATTCAACTTTTTTTGGTCCTAATGTTAACTTTTCTATTTTTAATAATCAAAAAAATTATCTTTCAAATTATTTTAATAATTTTATAGCTTGCAAATTTTCATTAGGTTATTCAATCCATTCCAAGAATGATTTTTTGGTAATTTGATCAGTATCCTCCAAAAAATACTCATCCTTCAATGCATGTAAAAATACCTCCTATAAACTTCCAAATTTCTCTATAATAGATTTTATATACACCCTTAACTTTGGTACCATAGCAAGATCAAATAATTGAATCATCCACTTGTGAAAAATACGATTCAATTCCATTTTGCTTACATAACATCTTAAATATTTGGAAATATCCCTTCTATCAAATTGATCAATCTTATCAACCACTATTTGCAATGCTTTGGTTGCCAAAGCTTCTTTTTGATCATTACTCTATTGTTGTTGCATAAATAATATAAATTCTTGAAATATTTTTATAGTATTTGAATCAAAGTATATACCTTGTTCACTAGTAGAAAATCTACTTGAAGCTCCACTTGAAGATCCACTTGCAGTTCCATCCAAAGCTCCATCAAAGACACCAAATTCAATCTTCTTCTCTTCTTGTGCCATCAATTCCAAATAACCACAAATACAATCCAATACTTTCCATTCCAAACTTTCATGTGAGATTCATCACTTATGTTGTATTACGTATTTTCTTGCTTGGGAATGCATCGGATACTTAGCTGTAGAAGGTGAGGTTATGTTTCACAAACATCTAAGAAATTCTAATAGATTTTACCCATATGAGAAGAATATAATCCAAATTCTAATTCAAAAGTGCTAAAAAAAACTCTTTTTAGTAGCCTCAATTACACATAAACCTCAATTACCTTGTTGCTTTTATATTTAAGCAATTTAGATTTTTTTTGTAAGCCCCAACCTTAATTAGTGAGCTTTGATAAGCTCTAACTTCTAATTTTACTATCCACTTGATGTGAAAATTTGTATGTAATTTTTAATGTAAGTCTTCTATATCCTTAAGAATCTTCAACCTAATCTATTTTACAAATTATGAGGAAACCTCCAAAAACTGCATTGATGTCACTCAGCTGCCAACTTGAAAGGTGAAGCAAAAGTTCCAGTAGTGATTTCTCCTTCTCTAACAATTAACTTCAATTCAAAATTGGTGTGCAGCTTGATCTTCAAGTCTTTCAATATAATATCAAAATTCATCTTGATCTGACTAGTAGATCTCTAGATATCACAAAAATCCTATTCAATCCCAAATTGCCAACTTCTGATATGTTCTTATACTAAAATCTAGATATCTGTCAATTTCACCAGTGGATTACAATAAAATTTTACATACACTTAGAACACCTAATTATCCAAGTACTTTCAAAATTTGAACTATAGATGTAACACCAATTTTATGAACCAGTCAAGAGTGCTAGCCTTAATTTCATTGCATAAATCCCAAGTTGCCAATATAAACCTTGACTTCTAACAACAATTGCTAACTCTCCCCAAATCTTACCAAAATCAACCTATGTCTTTGAAAGAAGCTCTAATGTAGCTCTCAAAATCTAATCTTTGATCTTTAAATGAATCCCTATTTTATCTTAGGCAGTTGTTTTAGTAGTTAGAGGTCTGATTTTGATCTTGTCTCACAAATAGTCGACCCCCCAATATCAATCTAACCTATTCTAAGGATTTTTTAGTCCAATCCTATCGTCAACTTAATCCTAATATCAACTATATTAATTATTTACCTCTTCTAACTTGATTTGATCAATTTATGATCTTTCTAAGGTAGTAAAAGATTCTCTATAGCTAGAAGATAAAATTACTGATTAATCTTCAATCTACTAACTATTGAGATAAGAAAATAACCTAAGAAGCTTTTATAAAAGCCATGTTTAGATATCTTGAATTATTATTAAACCAAGATAATTATATATTAATTAAAAATTTAATTTTGATTATAATTTTAATATATAGTTATATTATATCACAACATTGTTAAAAAAAATATAAAAACCATGTTAATGTAAAATCAAAAAGTAATATTTTAGTAAATCTGACTTGTAATCATGGAATTGGATAGTTTTGGAATTGAAGTTTAATTTTTAGTTGAACTTGATTGATGAATCTTTGCAACTTTGATCTTGTACTATCAAACTTCTCAAATAAATTAGTTTTTAGTTCTCTAGTATTTGAATGATGTTCCACCTTAAGAAAAAGAATATGATTTAGTACAAATATTGAAGCAATTCCAATCATCTCTATATCTCTACTTTCTATCATTTTTTTTTTTTTTTTTTTTTTTTTTTTTTTTTTTTTTTTTGTGATGGTAAATTGAGTTGATGCATTGTAAGTATTAAATCCATCAATTGTTTTTGCATTTGTGCCATTGCTCTCTTTATTTTGATAAGCTTTGCCTGTAATACTTAAAAAAAAATATGTCTAATATTTCTTAACATAAATAAAAATAAAAAAAACTTGAAAATAAAAAAAATATTCAAATCAATATCAATTTAAAAGAAGATAATCCACAACTTTTAATATACTTTTTGTTTTATCAAGAAAAAGAAATAATCTATTATTAATTAAGAAAAGACAAAGCTTTAATATTATGAGTGTATTCTTGTCAATTTATCAAAGATAAGAACTCAATGAAAGTAAGTAAATAAGTGAGACTTTTTCAAAGAAGTAGAATAAAATAAAAAAAAAATATGTATATTAAAAAGAAATTGGAATGGCTATTGCCAAAAGATTAAAAAATTAGAAACTTCTTGAAACTAAACTAGAAGCAAGAATTGACAAGAGTAAGGAAGGCTTTATCCTTGCCTTTATATATATTATCTACCTAGGAGCTACATAGCGACATTCTATAGGACCTCTAAAACATATTGACTTTGTATAACATGTATCTTAACTTACAAGGCAAGTTTTCTACATGAGCATGATATAATTAACTTGTTCAATAAGCTACCAATATGTATGGCACGTGGTTAATTTGTTGACTAAGTTTCTAATCTACTAATCAACTACAAACATATATAAAAACAAAGCAACATCTATGGAGCTTCTATGAAACTTTTCTAGAAGATATTATGAAATTAATCTATTTTTAATTACTTCTATTTATTTTTATTACTTTGATAATAATTACAATAAATAAAAGTCTATAATAATAATTAAAATAATTAAATTAAATTTATTTTCTATTAATTTGAATTTGATTTCATATTATCATATTTGTATTTTTAAATCTCAATCATTCTCATTCTATTTCAAAAATAATTGATTTTTAAAATATAGCATTAATCATGATGTTGATGAAGTAAAAATCTAATAATTGAATCCAATTGAAAAGTAAGTATTTTATCACTCAAGTATCACAACTCTTCTTCTAAGGATGAGTTTCACAAGGAACAGTGATCACATATTGAAGAAGTCTAAAATGTAGCAAATTATATTTGCCACGTATTTTGATTTTTATTTCCTTTGAAGGTAATTGATAGGTCCTTTCAATCATTGATAATATCTTATTCTAGGATAGAAAGAATATTCTATTATTTGATTATTATTGAAACCTTTGTAACTTCCCTCAAACAAAATATTTGTAGTACTATTAAGAGTTATTTTTACCTCCAATAAAATCACCAAGCATCAAGGCTCTCTTTCTAGATTGTGATACCAAATGCGTTGTATCTTGCCATATATTTGAGAAAGAATATGTTACTCTTGAAGGTCTATATTCGTATTACATCATCTCAAAGACTAAGTTAATTGCCATGTTCCATCTGATAAGTCAGCAAATCATAGCTCTTGAATTGAATCTGCTAGCTATTGGTTTTCTATCTCGTAAATGCGACAATTATACAGAAAATACAAACAAAGATAGAAAGTAGAATGCAATCTTTCCAAATTATATTTCTTTTGTAGCAAAGGTTTATTATCTTTCATCTTAGTTTTGATAGATGTCTTTGATAAAAATCTTTGACCTTCTTTACTGAAATTGTAAGATTTTTTGCTGACTTTCATATATGTTTATTAATATCATATTTGTACCAATAAATAAGATATTATAACCTAAGTTAGTGCCGTCTTAAATCTAAGACTTCTTTCACTTGAAATTCTTGATTATTATCTATTTCTATAGGAAGCAGTGGTATTTCTCTTTTTTTTGGGATATTTATTGTCTTATATGGCTCTAAAAAAGACATGTAAAATACAAGATAGATTTATATAAACTTTTCTACTTTATTAAATATATTTTTATTTAAGAATGGATCAGATACTTAATTGTAGAAGGTAAGTAGAAATGCAACAATAATCCTACTAATTCTAATAGAATCTTCAATAAACTTTAAATAAACCTTAATAATCCTAATTAAAATTTAATTAATTTAAAATAAATTTAAAAGAAGTTACAAAAGAAAGACAAAAAATTTCTAAATTAATTTCAAAGAAAATAATAAGAATTTTTAAAAAAATATAGAAATAAAACTTTAAATAAATAGTAGTAATCTTAAATAAATAATAAAAAATCCTAAAAAAATATTAAAGTTAGAAACCTTAATTGAATCTTAATCAATTCCTAGATCAAATCTTAATAAAATCTTAATAATATTCTAAATACTAGATAAATCCTAGACAAACTCTAATCAACATCTAGTCAAATTTTAAATCAAACTCCAAAGAAACTTTAATGCTAACTAAATCCTAAATCAAATCCTAAATCCTAATCAAACTGTAGACAAATCTTAAACTAAATCATATAGCGAAATGGAACCTCAACAACTAATGATTGAACTCTTGATATCAACTCAAAATTTGTAGAATTTTTAATATCTTAGTTAAAAACAAACATAAGATGAAATAGATTGCACTTACTAATTAAAAGAAATACAAAATAATCCAATTAGGTATTGAATAGCTTTCTATTCCAACTTGAATGCTGAACTTCTAATACTAATACTTCTTTCTTGAATCATTGAATTATTTTCAAATTTATTTTAAACATTAAAAATCAAGTCTTGCATCTATAATTTTTTTTTTTATTTTAATTTAATTGAAAAATTGCTAAAGATCTTAAAAAAATTTATTAACCTTCAAATTTTAATTTTTAAGATCTAAACCATAAAAACCTTTATATACTTCAATCTAACTATTTGATTGACCTTAAAACTTGCATACACATTTATAACTAGCATAACAACACATTCCTCAAAATTCACTTATATACACACCACAAAACTCAAAAAACCTTCAAATTTGTAAACATATTTTTATTTTTTAAACCCTAATTCCATTAAAAATATCATTAATTTTGAAAATCTTTCGAAATTTCAATATTAATTCAAAAAATATAAAATCAATGCCTAAAAATATTTCTTTAAGCCTATTCTCAAATTCCATTCTTTAATCTACCAAAAAATTCCAAAATAAATGTATAAAAAGAATTTTATGCTTCAAAATCTGATTTTGACCTAGATTGATAATTGGTCTTCTTTGAATATCAATTTTTATAACTTGGAGTGAATTTTACTTTATTCTATTATTAACTCTCTTTTAAACATGTTTACATCAATTTCTTACTTCATATGCTTTGATTTGGCTCATTTATGTCCGTACAAAATAAATAGAAGTCTCTTGTATAAAAAGACAAAATTAAGACTAAATCTTTTATTACCTTTCTATCTCATATCTTTATTTTTTAATTGTATCTTTTTACTAGGCTCTTCTATAATAGCATCCATATTTTTAATTTTGACTATATAATCATGTTATTTCATAATATTAGTAGATGTAATCAATAAGTGATTGGATTGACTTATTCAAAAATAAAAATTGGTCCAATTTTATAGCAATTTATCTTGTTACAAGAGCAAATAGTTTTAATATTACAACAAAATAACCATATCTTATTACAAACATAGAAATAAGATTATTACTTCTAATAGACACCCATATTGCTCTTTTGTTGTTTTTAAGCCACTTTTAATTATACCTTCATTGTTGTATGTAACTCAAATAAATGATTTGTTAAATCTTTCATTGTAAAATTATCAACTTTTAAAAAGTCAAAAGCATTAAATTATAGATGATAACTATAATTAATAAAGAAAGTTATTTGTTGCATAGAAGAATGTATCATATTATTACAAGCAAATTCTACTAATTATAAAAGATTTATCTAATTATCTTATTGATAGTTGATAGTACATGTCAAATACTATTCTAAAACTTGATTTATATACTATATTTGTCCATTAATTTGAGGATAAAAAATCAAAGATAGTTTATATCTAGTTTTAAAATCTTAAAAAATTTTCTCCAAAATCTTGATACAAAGTAAGTTTTCTTATCTAATATAATATCCTTAAATAATCCATAATAGTGATAGATGTTATCAAAAAAAACTTGGCTATTTCTTCACTTGTGATAGATTTTATATATAATACAAAATATGCCATCTTAGTGAAATAATCTAAAAATATCGCAAATATAAAGTCATAAGAACCTGAGATTGGAAGATTCATGATAAAATCCATAGTAACAAAAGAATGTAGTTATTCTAGAATAGATAATAGATGAAGAAGTTTGTAAGGTCGATACTAAAGAGTTTTTGATCTTGAGTTAACATTAGAAGGTTGTATAAAATCTTTAACCACCTTCCAAATTTGTAACCACCAAAAATCCTTAGATATTAGTTCTAAAGCCTTATTCTATCTAAAATATTCTAGTATTGAAAAATTATGATAAGCTTGAAGAATATTGTTGTTCTCGTTGTGTTCAAGCTTCAATATACCAAAGCAATTGAATTAATAGAGGTAGGTTCGAACATGGGAAAAGATTGGTTATATAAATTGGATCTGTTAAAGTCTGAATTGATTGTTCTCGAGCTATGTAAAATCAATTATCAAACTACAAAACACCAAGGCTTACTACTTTCGTCTTAATTCAACACATATTCCAATCTACAACTATCAATTCAACAATACTTCCATATTCTTATCAATTCATCTCTCGCTTACTCTCTTTTGATTATTATATATTTAATTAATGATCTTCAGCTTACTTATTATATTCAGTTTCTCAATTCATCACACAGAATTCAATATCTTCGCTTATGACTCTCATAGTCTAGCACTCCAGACGAACTTTTCAATATTCAGAAACTATCCATTACTCGTCAACAACAAAGAAACAAAAAGAGGTAGCACCAAGCTTGCCCTGGCTTACGACTATTATAATTTGGCCCAGATCTCCTTTTCCTCAACCTCTTTATTCTATCAAAAGATGGACTGTCGGCTAGCAGATTCCAAAGGTTATGACCCTTTTAATTCTTAACCATTTATTCCACTAACAACCTATTGTTACCAACTAAACTGCCTAACGATCAGTCTAATTCTCAAGGTTATCAATAACCAATCAGTAACTTACCACAAAGTTTATTTGTCTATTCTACAAACATATAATCAAACTTTACTTTCTAGAATATACAAGCATCCTTCAAAATATAATAGATTATTTTTGGATTGAACTTTGAACTATCATAAGACTTTGAAAGTTTTTTCTTAATATCACAAATAAAAAAATCAGAAGACATTCTGTCATGGACATACTCATGTAAGCTAGTAATTACATATACAAATAGTTGGAAGTAAGTAAAAGTAAGTAAAAGTAAGTTAATTCTATAGTATTTAATATGGAAGCTTCTTAGAAGCTTTATAGATGCTGCTTTGACTTCGTAGGTGTCTTTAATTGACTTTTTGGATTAGAAATGTGGTCAACAAGTTAGCCATGTACCACACATGTTGTTAGCTTGGAGATCAAGCTAACTATATGGCCCACATGTAGAAAAACTTATCTTGTAAGTCAAGGCATGTGTCTTACAAAATCAACACATATTGGAGGTCCTATAGAATGTCGCCATGTAGCCCCTAATTAGATAGTATATATAGAGACAAGAGTGAAGTCTTCTTCACTTTTGTGAATTCTTTTTTTGCTTCTAGTCTAGTTTCAAGGATCTCTAATTTTCTTGTCTTTTGGCAATAGCCATTCCAGTTTCTCTTTCAATATACATACTTGTTTATTTATATTTTGTTACCTTTTTTTAAGTGAAGGCTCACTTGCTTGAATTATTTTTTCCATCAATTTCTTGTCTTTGACAGATTGATAAGAGTATACCTACAATATCAGAGCTTTGTCTAATCTTGATTAAGAGTGGATTATCTCTTTTTCTTGATAAGATATAAGCATATTAGAAGTTACGGATTATCCTCTTCTAAATTGATATTGTCCTTAGTATTTTCTTTGTTCTTAAGTCCTCTCTTCTATTTGTCTTGAGTGACATTAGACATCTTCTCTTTTCTAAGTGTTATCATAGCAGAACTTATTGAAATAAAGAGTGCAATGGCACAAATGCAAGAGCAATTGAGGAAATTAATACTTGCGATGCATCAACTCAATTTATCACCACAAGGAGCAACAAGATTGACAGGAAGTGAAAATATAGAAATGGTTGGAGCTGCTTCAACATCTACATCAAACCATGTCCTTTCTCCTATGGTGGAACGTCCTTCCAGTGTTAGAGAACCAAGAATTGTCCAACCCAAGAAGTTTGATGGTACCAGATCTAAGTTTCGAGGATTTATGAATCAAGTGTAACTTGTGATTGAACTTCAAATCCAAAGCTATCCAACTCCAAGATTGCAAGTTAAATTCATTAGTACGCTTCTTTCAGGTTTAGCACTATCGTAGTTTTCATCTTTTCTTGAATGACGAGATCCAATATTAGATAATCTAGAGGCTTTTCTGGTGGAATTTTGATCCAAGTATGGAGAACATGATGCAATTTGTCTTACAACCAATAAGATCCATATTTTACGACAAGGCAATCAATCAATAACATTGTACGCTTCACAATTTTGACAACTTACAATTGATATCAAGTGAAATAATGCTGCATTTATTAGCCAATTTCTCTACGGATTATAAGATGAGGTAAAAAAATTAATGCTCAACTTACTTGATCCTCAAACATTGAGTCAAGCAATTGACTTTTCTGTGAAGTGCGACAATCGCCTTTTTGAATTTCGATCTGAGAATCGTACAAGTGGACCTCAACGTTATTATAATTCAATGGCAACACCAACACCTCTTCAACACATACATTTGGAAGTAGAAGATATGCAAATTAATGCAGTATGTTTCAAACCTCTTACTGAGCAAAAAAAGACTCGTCGTCGTCAAGAAGGATTATGCTTATATTGTGGAGAACCAAAGCACACTGCTCAACATTGTCCAAAAAAATGACGCAATCACAAAATGAAGAGTATGGCTATGAAAGAAGATAATATGTCGAAAAACAAGTTTGTCTAGCTACAATAGGGACCGTGTAGTTGGAACCTTACACAACATCTAATAAAGGTCCTATTCTCTCCTCAGAGCCCTCTCCTTGTTTTACATTAAATGTTATTTTAAGACCTAAACATTATAAAGCCTCTACCTTGTTAGATTCAGGAGCCTTGGCATGTTTCTTAGATGAAGAATTTACTAAAAGACATAGCATATGTTTAGTAAAGAAAACTAAACCTATTCATGTAGAAGTCATAGATGGTCGTCCATTATCTTCTGGAGATATTACTCATGAAACCCTTCCTATAGAAGTAATAATCAATGGTCATAATAGCTTTGTAGTATTTAATATCATTAGATCTCCCTCTAATCTAGTCATTTTAGGTTTATCGTGGTTAGAAAAATATAACCCTCAAATAGATTGGATTTTTCATACTCTTACTTTTTTTAAAAGTATAACTAACAATGTAGTTAATCAAGTAGAGAGTCATAAGTTCAATTCAATTTAATCCATATTTATAGGTGCAAAAGCTTTCTTGCATGGTGCTATGAAAGAATCACCATATATTATTTATGCCACACCTGTTTCTATTGGTGAAAAGACTTCAAGTGGCATTCCAACCAATATCAAGAATTTCAAGATGTATTCAAAAAAAAAATGTGGATATACTCCTAGAACATCGTTCCTATGATTGTTCAATTGACCTTGAAGAAAAAGTACAATCGCCATTCGGACCAATCTACAGTTTATCACAAAATGAGTTGACTAAACTCAAGGAGTATATTGAAGAAAGTCTAGCCAAGAATTTCATACGCCATTCTAAATCTCCGGTAGGAGCTCCAATTCTATTTGTGAAGAAAAAAAATGGATCATTGCGGATGTGTGTTGATTATCAAGGACTCAACAAGATTATCATCAAAAATAGGTATCTACTACCTTTAATATCTGGACTTCTTGATCAACTGAATGAAGCTAAGATCTATACAAAAATAGATCTTCGAAGAGTATACAATCTAGTACACATCAAAGAAAGAGATGAATGGAAGACTGCATTTCGAATTATGTATGGACATTTTGAATACAATGTCATGCCTTTTGGACTTACAAATGTACCAGCAACTTTTGAATATCTAATGAATGATGTTTTTTGAGAGTTTTTGGATGATTATGAGGTCTGTTATCTAGACAATATCTTGATCTATTCTAAGAATTGAGAAGAACATGAACTTCATGTTTGTCGTGTGTTACAAAAAATTAAGAGATGTAGGACTCTATGCCAAGATAGAAAAGTGTATATTCCACACTACTCAAGTCGATTTCTTAGATTACATCATTTCAAATGATGGACTTATGATGGATCTTAAAAAATTTCAAACTATTATAGATTGGAAGATCCCAAAAATGGTAAGAGATGTCTAATATTTTTTGGAATTTGCCAACTATTATCGGATCTTATTCAAAGACTTCTCTCGAGTTGCAGCTCCACTTATACATTTGACTCGTAAAGACAAACTCCAATTGAATTAAAAATCAAAAGTTGCTTTTGAATCTTTAAAGACAGTGTTTGTTTCTACACTAATCTTGTATCGTGTTGATTTTTCCAAAGCATTCTTTATGGAAACAGATGCATCAGACTTTGCTCTGGGTGCAATTTTATCACAAATGGGAACATATGACAAACTTCATCTAGTAGCCTTTCATTCAAGAAAATTCTCAGCAGTAGAAATCAATTATGAGATCCATGATAAAGAACTTCTTGCAATTGTAGATTCTTTTCAAGAATGGCATCATTATCTAGAAGACGCTTCTAATCCAATCACCGTGTATATGGATCATAAGAACCTCAGGTATTTTATGTCAACACACATATTAAATCATCGTCAAGCTCATTGGAGCATGTCTTTATCAAGATTTGAATTCATCATCACTTATCGACCAAGAAAACAACAAGGTTTGTCTGATGCCTTATCTAGACATTGTCGTATGGCGTGATTTGCTATCTAGGAATACATTGGGTATCTAGCTGTAGAGAGTGTATCTTAAACCTTTATATGATTCTTTTTTTGGCTTCCAAAACTCCTTTATTTTTGTATAAAACTCCAAATATATCAAAATCCCTTCAAAACATATTTTTCCCACGAAGGATTTTCTCGCCTTGAACTTTAGAAAATCATAACTATTGATCTAACTATTCTGTTTGTTTCAAATTTACAAGATAGGTAGAATTTACCCTTAACTTTGATTACAAAAAAAAAACAATTACAAATTCACACCCGATCTTCTGGCATCTAAGAAACCCTAGTAGACACTCTAAACCCTAATTTACGAGCACACGAAAAACTATTTTTCTTATATCTCAAAAACCCAAACTCTAAATGTCATAAAACTTATGCAAAAAGTTTACTAATATGAAATTACACATTCCTTGAAATTTTGAGCCAAAACCTTATCAAATTGCTCAAGATATAGCTCAAGAGACAAAAATTAGTAAATCGGTTTATTTACTACCCTTAGATTGCATGTGTTGACTTCAAAATCCAATAACCCTTTTTTCAACTTAGAATCCAGTAAGCAGTACATGAAAAGTATAGCCGCAAAAGTGCTCTCTCTAGTCGCATACGCCGATCCTCAATTGCCATCCGAACGCGTGCGTTATGCCGAAAAGAGTGACAGTATGTCCAAAACTAACACCTTAACTTTGAGCGCCTATAACTTCTTCATAAAAACCCCAAATGACACAAAACTTGCACCAAAACCTTAATCAAAAACCTAAACCTTCTGACCCTAGCCTTCAAAGTTCGAATGGCCTCAAAAAACTAACCCTAATCCCTAATATGGCCTCGGGCAGCCTCCTCAAAGCCCATTGGTCATGATTTTTGACCAATAGGAATGGAGACTTTTATTTTTCATCTCCATTCATCTATATTGGTGCCCTAATTACTCCCTTTGCTATCAAAATCCTTCTTCAATCCTTTTTCTTATAAGATTTATATAATATATGCTCTAAACACTAAATAAAAGAATCAAAATAAGTTTCTAAATGTCACCAATGTCTAACAAAGGTGACTCTAAATATTTAGAAGTTACTGTCAACCAAAACCAATCTTAAAAGCCACTATCGAAAGGAAATTAAAGTTATACAAATTCTATAGTAATCTTTTTAAACAACCTCTTTTCAAAGTAATACTCAAATTATATTCTACAACCAACTAAAATCTACTAACATGGCTGTCACCATGTTACTTAATAAATTATATATTAAGTACATAATTACATTATTTTCATATAGTAGCCAAACCACAACACGACAATGTTCTTATCTTACACCAAAAGAAGGAGATGTAACTTTTGAGCAACAAAGAATGGTTCTCTTGAAGTCGAAGTAATTTCATCTTTGAGTAATAAAATAAACATTGATTGTTGATTTAACTTTTCTTAAGCAAGTCCAGTTAAGTATGTCTTCACACCCTCTTGTTCATGATATCAAGAATAATTCTTCTAAATCTCATGATCCTTCTAAATTCGAATTTAAGAACAACCTATTTTATTTCGAAGGACGCTTATATGTTCCAGAAGGAGAAGCACGTTTACGTATTCTTCAAGCTCGTCACCACTTCCCAGCAACAAGACATTTTGAATATAATAAGACTTTGGAGCTGATATCTAGGGATTTTTGGTGGCCTCAAATGTGAAAGGCAGTCAAAGATTTTTTACAATCATGTGATGTTTGCTCAAGATCAAAAACTCCTAGTCATCGACCTTTTGGACTTCTTCAGCCATTATCCATTCTAGAACAACCATGGTCTTCTGTTTCTATGGACTTCATCACGGATCTTCCAATCTCAGGTTTTTATGACTCTATATTTGTGATAGTAGATCGTTTTACCAAGATGGCACATTTTGTACCATGTATAAAATCTATCACAGGTGAAGAAACAGCTAAGCTCTTTCTTGACAATATCTATCGCTATCATGGATTATCCAAGGATATTATATTAGATAGGGGAACTCAATTTGTATCAAGATTTTTGCGGACTCTTTTCAAGATTCTAAAAGTGGATATAAAACTATCTTCGACATTCCATCCTCAAACTGATGGACAAACGGAGCGTGTTAATCAAGTTTTGGAGCAATATTTAAGATGTACCATTAACTACCAACAAGATGATTGGACAACTCTTTTGCCATTGGTAGAGTTTGCTTACAATAACACAGTACATTCTTCTACAAAACAAACACCTTTCTTTCCTAATTATGGTTATCATCTACAACTTGATACTTTTAACTTTTTAAAAATTGATAATCCTGCTGTGAAAGATTTGACGATTCATTTATCAAAGCTACATGCAACAATGAAGGGGCAGTTAAAAGAGGCTCAAAAACAACAAAAGGTCAATGCGGATGTCTATCGAAAGAAACAACCACCATTCCTCTTGAGTGATAAGATATGGCTACTTCATTGCAATATCAAGATCACTCATCCTTGTGATTAGTTGGACTATCAAAGGCTTAGACCATTTTCTATTTCTACATAAATCAATCTAATTGCATATCGTTTACATCTATTAGAGTCAATGAAAATCCATCCAGTATTCCACATATCTCTTCTTGAACCATGTAAGACAGTGGACATACCAAGAAGAAGACAAGATCCACCTCCTCCTATAGAAGTGGACAATAATGAAGAATTTGAAATAGAAGAAGTCTTAGATTCAAGACTGTGTCGAAATAAATTAGAATATCTTATCCATTGGCACCGATATGATGTTAGTAAATGCACATGGCAACCAATAAAAAAATCTTGCAAATGTAGCAAAGGCGATGGAGGCTTTTTATCGACGACATCTATCAAAATTAAGATGAAAATCTTCTTTATAAAAGAAACAACATCTAGGCAAGATAACATTCTACTTTCAATCCTTGTTTGTAGCTTCTTTGTAGTTGTGATGCTCAGGAGATGAAGAACCAACAACCAGCGGATTCGACTCAAGAGCCTTCATTTGCTGACCTGCAGGATGAGATATTACGATTATTACAATCTTTGAGACAATGTAATTGAGATAAAGATCTTCAAGAAAGACATGTTCTTCCTCGAATAGATGGCCAGATATAATACGTTTGGTATCATGATTTGGAAAGGGACTCTCGATGTTTGGTGATTTTGCTAGAGGTAGGAACAATTCCTGATGGTGTTCCAAACGTTTTATTTGAAGGAAGTTTTGAAGGCCTCAACAATGATTAAATTATTGGTTGGTCTTTCCACCCTGGTATGGAACACTATCAATGGTTGAGAGGCCCTATCAATCATCTTCGAAGAAAATAAAGATCAGAGTATGTGGCAAATACAATTTGTCGCATCATAGATTTCTTCAATATATGATGACCGCTCCTCGTGGAACTTGTCCCTAGAAGGGGAGGTAATGTCATGGACATACTCATGTAAGCTAGTAATTATATATACAAATAGGTGGAAGTAAGTAAAAGTAGATAAAAGTAAGTTAATTCTATAGTATTTAATATAGAAGCTTTCTAGAAGCTTTATAGACGCTGCTTTGACTTCATAGGTGTCTTTAATTGACTTTTTGGATTAGAAACGTGGTCAATAAATTAGCCATGTACCACACATGTTGTTAGCTTGAAGATCAAGCTAACTATGTGGCCCACATGTAGAAAAACTTGCCTTGTAAGTCGAGGCATGTGTCTTACAAAATCAACACATATTGGAGGTCCTATAGAACGTCGCCATGTAGCCCCTAGTTAGATAGTATATATAGAGACAAGAGTGAAGTCTTCTTCACTCTTGTCAATTCCTTTCTTGCTTCTAGTCTAATTTCAAAGGTCTCTAATTTTCTTGTCTTTTGGCAATAGCCATTCCAATTTCTCTTTCAATATACATACTTGTTTATTTATATTTTGTTACCTTTCTTTGAGTGAAGGCTCACTTGTCTGAATTATTTTTTCCATCGAGTTCTTGTCCTTGGTACATTCTTAATTGAATTTACTTAATGAAAGTTAAATCAATACTTAGTGTTGATTTCATTGCTAAAAGATAAAGATGCTTTGGCTTCAAGAGAATTATCTGTTGTTGATCAAAAGTGACGTCTCTTTCTTTTAGTATAAGTTAAGATCATCTAGAGAGTGTATCTGACAAACCTTGTTATTTTTATGGTTGATAAGTGATCTTGAATTTGAACCTTAATAAAGACATGCTTTAGTAGACCTGGTAATGATTCAAAATAAATATTGATATAAAATACTTAAGATTCTTATAATTCATATACTTGATGACTAAAATAAAAGTACCTTCTAAATAATTGAGCCATTCTTAAAATGAATCCATGATTGCAAAAATTTCTTTGTCATTGATATTGTAGTTCATCTTCGCTACTAAAAAGTTTTTGGAATAAAAATCTACTAAGTGAAGTTTATCATCTATTTCTATTTGTGATAGTACAAAATTCTTAGCAAAATCTAATATATTTATTTCTATAAAAAATAGCTTAAAAAAGTCAACATGATATAAAATTGGTATAAAACAAAGGTTGTCTTCAAATCCTTAAATGCTACTTTTGTTTCTTGATTCTATTGAATTTTATCTTTACAAATCAAATATATAAGTGAAGCTGCAATTTGAAAGAAGTCTTTGATGTATATCTTATAGTAGTTGACAAATTTCAAAAAATATTGGACATCTTTTATTTTTTTTGAGATCTTTCAATCTATAATATTTTGAACTTTCTTAAGATTTATTATAAGTCCATCATTTAAAATGATATATTCGAAGAAATTTACTTCAATAGTATAAAATATATATATATATATATATATATATATATATATATATATATATATATATATATATATTTATCTTAGCATAGAATCTTACATCTTTGAATTTTTATAACACACATCAAGCATAAAGTTTATGTTCTTTTATTTTCTAAGAACAAATTGAAATATCATTTAGATAATAGATAACAAAATCATCTAAAGTTTTTCAAAAGACATCATTCATTAGATGTTGAAAAGCTATTGGTGTATTTGTAAGTCCAAAAAATATGATATTAGATTTAAAATATTTACACTTGGTTTGAAATATAATCTTCTATTCATTTCTTTTTTTGATATGTATGAGATTGTATGTTCCTCATAGATCTATTTTTGTACAGATTTTAGTTTAATTCAATTAATTGAACTCTAGATATCAATGGTAGTAGTATTGAAGTAGAGAGAATTTATCTTAAAAAAGTACTAGACTTTTGGTTGTCACTAATTACTCAAACAAGTCTTAAAATAAAAAACACCAAGTTTAAATATAAAATTATTCCTATAAGGGCAATTACATCAATACACAAGCCCTAAGTAGCAAAAATCACAAAAAATGTGATAAAAATATTATAAAACCTTGTATATTCTTAAAGAATTTTTTTTCCAAACTTTAATAGCTCATATTTCATGATTGGACTATCAAAAAAAACCAAAATTTTACATGAAGTATTAATATAATTTAACAACTACCACAACAAATTTCAACTATAAATTTATTATAGATCTTAAGATATTTTTAAAATCCTAACAATAGCTTCAAATCCTTGTATACATATAAATGTGTGTAATTTTCTTTATATCTCAAAAATTGACTGATTAAATACCATAAAATTTTAATATATAGCTATTTAACTTAATAACATACACTTTTAGAAAATTTGAGCCAAAAATTTGCTTGAAAATTTAAGATATGGCTTCAACCATTATTATCAATAAAAAAACTTACTTGTTACTTTTGAAATTCATGTGCTATCTTCAATATTATATAACACCTTCATATAAACTCCAAATGTAAAAAAAAAAATCACAAAGATATAGATGTTGAAATCATCCTTGTTATTATATCTTTTAATTTCAAAAATCTATCATAATACTCCTTGTATCTTCAAAAGGACAATAATATGTCTTAAAAAGACATCTTAATTTGAAATTGCTATAATTTCATCACTCTAGTTCCAAATCCTCTAGAATTTGTACACAAATTATAGCCCAAATCTAAAATCTTAGAATTCTTACTTTTGATTCTGAAATGCTTCTTTTAAAGTCACTAAAATTCTAGTTATGATTTTAGATAGCTTAGTGAATGCCTATTAGGTATGGCCTTCAACCAATAGGGATGAAGATCTTTATATTTTACCTTCATTCATCCATACCTTGCTTACATCCTTCGAAATAAGTTTCTTAAAAGTTTGGATCTTCATCTTTGAACACCTATCTTTTCATTAAATTTTATACTAAATATCTAAATCCTATATAATTGAAATACTATAATGAATACAAATAAACCTTATTTTTTTAAAAATCAACTCTCTTTAAATTAATCTATTAATCACTCTAATAAATATCAATACATATAAATATATTATATATTTTAGTTAATTTTTATATATTATAAAAAATTATAATATGATAGTAGATACCTATTCTTGATAGTGATCTTCTTGAGTCTTTAATGATTAACACACATCTACAATGATCCATGTTTTTTTTTTCACAAATAAAATTTGAGCTCTTTTTGAAGATTTTGAATGGCATATGAAGTTTTTAGTCAGATTTTTTTTTAATATACTCTTTGAATTCAATCAACTCATTTTATAAGAAATTATAGATTAGTTCAAATAATAGATAAATTTCTTCTTGAAGGTCAATTGAACAATCATGTGGATAATATTTTGGAAGAGTATTTACATTCTTTTTTTCAAATACATCTTAAAAATCTTAATATTAGCTAAAAATACTATATAAAATCTTTCAAATATTAAAAAAAATGTAGCATAAATAACACAAGGTGATTTTTTTTTATAGTATGCAAGAAAGTTCTTACACCTATAAATATAGATTTGATTACATTAAACTTATGACTTTTTATTTAATTAATTATATACTTAATTATATTTTCAAAAAATGTAAGACTATAAGAAATCCAATATATTTAAAGTTATATTTTTTTAACTAAAATAAATCTAAAATAATTTAATTAGAAGAAAATTTAATGATATTAAATGCCACAAAGCTATTATAACCATTAATTATTACTTTTAGATTTTTTTTTTTTTTTTTTTTTTTTTTTTTTTTATGAATAATGTCTCTAGAAGACAACAATGTCATACTGTAATTGCTTATAGTATGTAAAAATTAATTAAAATATATAATATGTTTGTAAGTCTTGATGTAGATTAGAGTGGTTATTAAATAAATTTAAAGAGAATTGATATAAGGAAATTTATTTGGAGATTTATTTATTTTGATTATAGTGTTTATATTATGTAGGATTTAGATATTTAGTATAAAGCTTAAGAGAAGGTTGGGGCCTAAAGAAGAAAATCTTAACTAATAAGAGGCTTATTGGAAGGGATGAAAGCAAGGTATGGTTGGATGAAGGTAAAGAATGGAAAACTTCATTCCTATTGATTGAAGGCCATGTCCAATAGGCTTCAAGGAGGCTGCCCAAGGCCTTATTAGGAATTAGGATTTCTCTTTTGAATTCATTCGAGCTTTGGAGGCTAGAGTGAGCAAGTTTAGGATTTTGGGTATAATTTAGATAAAGAGTTTGTATGATTTCGAATTTTTGTGAAGGAAATATAGGTTTTCAAAGTTAACACAAAATATTATATATGAATTTCATAGCATTTGAGCTTATATTTTGTGAGATATGAAGAAAATTACACACGGATATATAAAGTCAAGGGTTTGAAGTGACTGTTAGGATTTTCAAGATATTTCAAGATCCGCAACAAATTTGCAATTAAAATTTATTGTAGAAGTTAATAAGAACACATCAGTACCTCATGTAAAATTTGAGTTTATTTGGACGGTGTCGTATTACGTGTTGTCTTGCTTGAGAATGTACCAGGCATCTGGCTATGGAAGATAAAATAATATTTTGCGACTATCCAAGTAGTCTAGTGGGTTTCAACCATCTAAATACAAAAAATTACAAGAAAATGCCATAAATCCACACTGATGTTCTTAGATCGCTGCCTAGAAGTTGATGACGAATTGTAATTTGTAATTTTTCCTTCTCTAACCATTAATTCTCATTCAACTTTGTGTGCAGCTCCACCTTTAAATCCTCGACTTATCACGTCAAAATTCACCTTATTCCATCCAATAGATCTTCAAATATTACAAAACCCTAAACAATCCTAATATGCCAATTTTTGATACCTCTTTATACTAATGATCAAATATCCTCTATCTGTACCATTAAATTAACACATATTTTTGCATGTACTTAGCATACTCAACCATCTAGACACCTCTAAAATTTCAACCACAAATGTCTCTCTAATTTCACAAAACAGTCAAGAATAGTAGCCATTATTTTATTGCAAAAATCCAATTCACCAATACAAACATTGACTTTTAGCAATGACTGCAAGTCCTTCCAAACCTTATGAAATCCAATTCTACACCTTTCAAAGGAACGTGAAGCTAGCTTCTCTGACCCCAAAATCTTGATCTTCGAATGTCCCCTTTCTTTTCTTCTCCTCTCCTTTAACTTCGTGAGGTCCCCTATTCTTTTGCCTTGGACTCCGAATTAGAATAGCACACCTGCCTCCATAGAATTCCTGCCTCTAAGAGGATCTTTCTATGGAAAGGACATTTTTCCAAAACGGCATAGAGAACAGTGTCGTACTATAAATACTTATAATATATAAAAAATTAATTAAAACATATTATATATTAATAAATCTAGATGTGTGTTAGAGTGGCTAGTAGATTAAATTAAAAAGAGTTGGTATAAGAAAATTTACTTTGTTTCTTTATTTTTTTTGATTTTGACATTAATATATATATAAGACCGAAATATTTAGTATGAAGCCTTGGGAGAAGGTGGAAGCCTAAGGATGAAAATCTAAACTAGTAGGAGGCTAATTGGGAGAGATGAAAGCAAGGCATGGTGAGATGAAGGCAAGGAATGGAGAACTTCATCCCTATTGGTCGAATACCATGCCTAATGGACTTTGAGGAGGCTGCCTGCGACCTTAAGAAGGATTTCGGCGACTTCACAAAAGGCATTTGGAGATTACAAGCTAGGATTGTAAAGTTTAGGATTTGGAATACAATTTTTGTGCAAAAATTAGAGGATTTGGAGTTAGGGTGATGAAGTTATAGCCGTTTGAAGTTAAGGTGTTAATTTAAGATATATTATTATTCTTTTGAAGATACGAGGAGTTTTACAACAGCTTTTGAAGATCGGAAGGTGCAAATACAATGGCTATTTCAAGGCCTATATTTTTCATGAAAGAATTATTACTTTTAGAGTTCATATGAAGGAGTTATAAGGAATTGAAGGCGGCGCTTCCAAATCAAAGGCAGTAATTAAGCGGTTTTGTTTGTAGTAATGGTTGGAGCCATAACTTGAATATTCGGACGAATTTTTGGCTAAAACATTTTGAAGAATGTAAAATTTTGTGTTAAGAAGCTATAAATACAAATTTCGTGGCATTTAAGCTTATATTTTGTGAGATATGAAGAAAATTGCATGTAAGTATATAAAAATAAGGGTTTGAAGCAACTGTTAGGATTTTCAAGATATCTCAATATCTTTAATGAATTTGCAGTTGAATTTTTTTGTAAAAGTTAACAAGAATATATCAGTACTTCATGTAAAATTTGAGTTTGTTTGGACGGTCGGATTAGAAGATATGAGGTGTTGAAGTTCAGAAAAATCTCCACATAAGAATATACAAGGTTTTAGAGGATTTTATCACATTTTGGATGTTATTGGTTACTTGAGGCTTGTGTATTTGGTGTAATTTCTCAAAAAGGAAAAAATTATATATAAAATTAGGACTTTTCTTATTTTCAAGCTTGATTGAATAATTAGTGACAGCCAGAAGTCCAACGTTTTCTTGAGGCAAACTCTCTCTACCTCAAAAACGAAACAGCTTGAAATGGAACCAAAGCCTCTGTATTTGGGACCTCATTGGATTGCCCAACCAAGTCAGGTCTCATACTGGATAAGAAGCCCATACTAGGACCTAGATTGGATGTCCCTGTAATTGGGTCAAATTAGCCCTTCACATCAGACTCACCTGAATATTGAATTGGTCCTTTCTCCTTTTGCTGACTCTTGGTAAGAATGGCTCGGATTCATTCTACCCAATTTTTGAGAGAATCTTGAGGACCTCGATTTATCCCCTTAATTTTTTCCTAGCTTTGGATCTGCTGATCTCGATGATTGAAATTAAATGGAGTATTACATTGCTCATAAGTATGCCCCAACTGCTTGCTATTCCCACATACTGGCGCGTAATTATTACTCGCTCTGGGATTGAGACATTCACTAGCATAATGACCAATCTGTCTATAATGGAAACAATGAAGTAATCTTCTTGCACCCCCATTAGGCATATTGGATGTCTCTACTAGTATATATCTACTAGGCTTCTTCTATGTAAGGTTAGAAAATGATTCTGGTCATCCCGTTGGTATGGAGGGTACTTGATTTGATGACGCTGTCATATTACGTGCTTTCCTGCTCGAAAATGCATCGGGCGTCTGGCTGTAGAAGATAGTATGGAGATTCGCCAATATTCAAGCAGTTTATCGGTTTTTGACTGTTGGAATACAAACATTTGTAAGAATACACCGTAAATCCATACGGATGCCCTTCGACTGCTTGTCGAAGTCCTTTTTGCCCTAGCCGGTAGGTTTCTAGACGTTACAGAGAACCTCGAACAACCCAAACTACTAATCTTTGATACCGCTTTATACTCACGATCTTGTATCCACTGACTGTCTTGTTAGATTAATCCAATAAATTTCATTCACTCCGCATACTCAATCCTATGGACACCCTTTTAATTCTTCATCATAGACGTAACTTAATTTCACAAAACAGTCAAGAGTAATCAAACCCACTTCATTAAAAATCCCGATTCACCATTACAACACTGACTTCGGCAACGATTGCCTCAGTCTTTCCAAAACCCTATGAAGAAAAAAAACCCAATTCTCCGTCTTTTTTTTCCGCCCGAAGCATGAAGCTAGCTCTTCCCCATCCTTCAAAACCTCCCCAAAAACTATTCTCTCCCCCTCTCATTTCTTAACCTTAATTTTGAATTTTTTCAATCCTCCGTCTTGGATCCGGAATTGGCTCCCACCGTCAGAGCTTGATCCAAAATTGGCTCTCGTCGTCAGAGCTTTCTCCTCCGTTTTTACCTTTAAGAGATCCTTTTATCAAAAATAACATTCCCTGAAATGGCACAAAGAACAGGACAACTTGAAACAGAATCGAAACCCCATAATCGGGACCACATTGAGTCGCCCGACCAATTCAGGTCTCATATTGGCTAAGAGTCCAGTAGTAAGATCCAGATGTTCCCGAAATTGGATCAAATTGGTCCTTTGGGTCAGATTGGCTGAGGCCCGTAGTAAGACCTGGATTTTCCCATAATTAGACTGCATTGGGTTGCCTGACCAATTCAGGTCTCATATTGGGTAAGAGGACTAGGATTGGATTCTTGAAATTGGATCCAATTCGCTCTTCGAACTAGGCTCACCCATCGTGTGAATTGGTCCTTTCCCTTCCTGCTGACTCCCGTTATTGGAATCGAACGGAATATTTCAGTATGCCCCGGTTGATTGTAACGGGGTGACTGAACCTGGCCACTCAGTATTTGCACTGGAGTTGGTCGTTGCTCCCAATATTTGAGGTAACTGAACATTAATAAAAGTCCCCTTTCTTTATATTTTCATGGTATACTCGTGTTACAACACGACAATGCTAGTGGACCATACGTTGTTGTCACGTTCGATGGTACAGCATACAATGGGATGACATTAATTGGCCCCTGAATATTGGCACTGCAATTGGCCATTGTTTCTAACATCTAAGATGACTAAATATTAATAAATCTTTTTTATTTATATTTTCACCATATAGTCATGTTGTAACACGACATCCACCCCCTCTGAACTTGTGCATCTTCTGGTATGCACCAAATAATCTATTTGTTGTTTGATTTATAATATGTTCTCCAAGTCTTCATCCAAATCCTCTTCATCACTTTTGCTATCCAAGTCAATTTCATCTTCATATTGAGGAATGTCTATGTCTTCACCAAGGTCTTCTCTATTTATTTTTGTGTATCTTTGTTTTAATATTTTTACTCACTTTCCTACAATTGGTATTTTTAACCTTATTCCATCTAACTCCCACAATGAGTAAGTTACATTATCATGAATAATTGTTACTACATACGATCCAAACCATCGCTTAAAAAACTTTGTTAAAGTATTATATTGATTGTCTAAGCTACTATTATAGACCAAAATCCAACAATCTTCTTCAATTGCTTTAAGTCTCAATTGATGCTGCTTATCAAATTGTGTCTTATTTTATAACCTTGATATTTTTAACCTTTCTAATGCTATTTGAATATCTTTCGATTTTTGCTCTAATTGTTGAATTCCAATAGCTAGAAGTTCTTCTCTTATCAATCCATCTTTCCATGATAGCATACTTCAAGTAGGTACTTTTTCTTCAATTGGCATAATTGGTTTTTGACTTGTTATAAGCTCAATAGGCATATGTCCCGTTACCGAGCTATGAGTTGTTCAATCAGCCTATAATACAAATGACAAAAGTCGTGGCCATTCTCTAACCCTCCCATTACAAGCTTTAACTAATGCTTTCACAATTGGTGGATGACTACACTTACTTTTTGCATTTCCTTCAAGATTATAAGTAGTAGTTAGTAATAGTTTAATTCCACATCTTTCAAAGAATTCACGAGCTTCTTGTTCATTTAATTCTCCACAATCTGCAGTGATTTTTCCTACACATCTGTAGCAGCAAATAACATCTTCAAGCAAAAATCTACAAATTCCTTCTGTAGATTTTGTTCTCAATACTCTTCCTTCTACTTGATTTGATAAATCTTCACGAGCTAAGATCAAATATCTCATTTGTCATAATCTGATTAGCATAATAATCAAATTAACAACCCATTTAAAATGAATAGCTAGAGGATATGTAAGATGAAGACCATCTCGATGTCGTATATCAAAATATGTTTAACAAATTGCACATGACTCTACAAATAAGAGCACATCTTGATAAATATTTTTCTACCAATATTGTTCCTTAAGCTTAGCAAAAGTAGCCCAAATTCCTCTATGTCCTGCCCATAAATTATTATAAAATTCCTCTAATAATTTTTGTTTCTCTTCCATATTGCTTATTATTCTTTGTGGCATTCCAATTCCTTTCTTTGGTCTCTTCCATAAGAATCCTTCTTGAAGCAAAAATCTATATGTTTTTTTTTTTATTTGTTTAAATTTTTCTGTAGACGAATTTTCTTGCTTAGTCAAGGTATTCAAGTAATGACCAATATCCAATAATTCTCCTTCATAAAATTCTTCAAGAAATAGCTTTTTTTCTTTATTAAGATTTGATACTGAATAGAATTTTGATCCAACATCATTAATGTCTTCAACCATTTTGTCTTCTCTTTCATATCTTGCTCTAGATAGCATGTCTACTACTAAATTATCTTTTTGAGCAACATGCTTAAATTCCGGATTTAATGACTTAATATAAATAATCTATCTTAATATTGCAATATTCGACGTTGAACAATTTATAATCATTCCAAGTAATGGCAAGCAATCCGTTTTAATTACTATTGCTACACCAATCAAATAATCCCTTTCAACTTTTATAGTGGAAACAACTCTCCAAAGTTCTCTTTTGACTTGCGAATATATACGTTGACGTGTACTTAAAACTTTAGCTCTAAATCAAACTGCAAATCTATTTCCACTTGAATCATCTTGACCCACAACTCATCCAATAGCAATAGGACTAATATCCACAGTAAGAATTACTTGTCTATTACAGTCATAATTAATTTTTCTTAAAATTGAAGGTATCACCAATAACACCTTTATTTTTTATGTCTTTTTATATGATTTACTAAGCATGTGTCTTCTATATATTATATGTATTGATATAGTTGCTCCTTAAAATATAAATAAAAAATTAAAAAAATCATCTCAAATGTCAGATCTAAAAGAAGATAAAGGATAGAGATATATATGTTTTTGTATTAATATGAACATTTAAGCTTTGCAAACTAATCTCTAAGCCTCACTATTTATAACTTGCACCTGTATGCTTATTTAATTATGCATTATTTTTCTTTTAACTCTTTATAGGTGAATTTTTTTTTCAAATCATGTAAATAACTAAAACTTCATTATAATATTATAGCATGCAGTCCATATATAAACAAACTCTATTGAATAAAATTGTGAAGATTATAAAAAAAAGAATAAAAAAGAATCAAAATGAATGAATCTATCTAAGAATACTTTTTGTAACATGCAAGAATTACAAAGGATTTTATGAAAAATATATAAGAAAAAAAAAACTTTACTACAATCTATACAAAATCAATATCAAAACTATGAAATGATTGTAGGAAAATTCAATAGGTGATAAAATGGATAAATACTCACTCTACTAGTGAAAGGCCTTATTGCACAATTTGGAAGAAAAAAAAAAAAAAAAAAATGATCAAAGAGAGTTGTACTTATTAAAAGAAAAATAAAAAGATACATATTAAGAGTCTGACACATGGACTGAGGTCTAGATCTTAGAATAAAAAAAAATACAAAAATATGAGAGAGATGTTCTTGCAATACCACAAATCAATGTCAAGAGAACAAGCCTCTTCAGGAGAACATGAGATCCTTCATTACAAGTAAGTTACAAGAAGGTAGACTATTATCCTGAATGAAATTAAATATTAACAATAGTCCAAAGGCTAGGTATAATTTATAGATTAATTTCTTATATTAGAATGTATCCAATTACTAACTGTAATCTCAAATCCAAATTCTTTTTTATTAAAATATCAATAATTTACTTATTATTAACTCAATTTACGAAAAACTTAGCTCACTGAGAATAAATAAATAAAAAAATCCAATGAATGGTGTACAAAATCTCAAACCATTTTTAAAATTTACTATTCAAAAATTTTAACAACTCCTTGCCATAAATTTGCTTTAATCTCCCTTTTCATAGCTCCATTTCTTATATACTATGGCTTATTGGAAAATTTACAATTAGATCTAATTTTCTTTTAAATATCAATATAAAAAATAAAAATACAAGAAATAGCATAGAAAATCCTAAATTAGTATTGAAACTCCTCTTTTGAAAACTCTAGCAACTTTCTTCCAATATATTTGCTTAGATCTCCCTCTTTACAACTTTATTTCTTATAAGCTATAGCTTATTGAAAAGCTCACAATCTAATCAATCTTCTCTCTAAATATCAATACAAAAAGATAAAAATATAAGAAGTAGCATAAAAAATCTCAAATTAATGTTGAATCTTCTTTTCAAAAAGCTCCAGCAAAAAACAAAATTCTACTTGATTCCAAAATCCTGCCCTAACCTTCTTTCAATATTTATCTTGAACTACTATATAATTGGATATCTATCCTAAAAGACAATACCCTCAAGCTTAAATAATCCATTCAAGTCAATAACTTCGATTCTAAATCTTATTCAAATTTGTAAATATATTAGCATTATTGCAATAGGGTATGGATTAGATAATTGTATTATTGATACATAGAGATAGGTAATTGGAGCCATTTTTGAGAAGTCTTTAGAAGTTTTTAGAATTGAGTCTAGATGGATGGTCAATGTAGAATCTACCATAGAACATCTTTGAAGAATTAAGGACGATTATCTAAGTGGGATCTACCTTTAGAAACTTTTAGGAGGACAATTATCTTGGTAAGGTCTACTAATATGAATATTTTAAAAAGTTCTAGGATGATTGAACAAGGTGTAAATAAGATTGATTGAGGTCATTTGAGACATTCAGTTAGGTTTGGCTTCAGTCCTTTATTCTTTGTAAAGTTTAGTGTACATTTTCTATTCTATTCTATTCTATTTTTTTTTTTCTATTTTATCTTTTATATTCTATTTTTTTTTTTATTTTTTTCAATTTTATTTTGGTCTATTTTGTCTTATTTTGTGATGGAATTTACATTGCTATAGATTGGAAGGATTTTTAGATCTTTAAGAGAATTCAATCTTATTTCATTGGTATTAAAGTAAATATTAGTCTATTCTTTAATAATGCATTAATAGCCATTATCCAATTAGAGATCAATTATTGTGATCACATTCGTTACTATTTTGGATCTACTATGAATTATTTTTAAGAAGTCAATTTGAAGGATAAAATACATTATGGTAGCAAAGTTTGGCAAAGAAATTGTACCATAGGAGATATGGCAAGTCATCTTGAATAGAAACTTAGGTGTAACATCTTCTAGACCAAATAGCTACTTTGCAAGGATAAATGGAAGCTTTTAGGATAAGGGAATTGACATCTATAAGGCTGAAATTAAGCTCAAAATTTTGGAGTTCAAGGTGGATTTTGTAATTAGAAGGAATTTGAGACTGAATTTAGGAATCAATTTTAGCCTATCAATGCAAAGAAGTTAGCATACAATCAATTGGCTAATCTTATAAAATCTAGGTCAGTGCAAGATTATGTCTCTCAATTCAAATCTCTATGTCTCCAAATTGACAATGTTTCTAAGGTAGAGACAATAGATTTATTTTTTCAAGGGTTGAAACTTATGGTTCAATAAGGGGTAGAATTAAGGGATCTATAAACATTTAAAGAAGCAATTAAGATTACAAAGAGAATTAATACTATAGATTTTAGAAACCATTGAGCTTGACTTATAGGAAAAAATTCTATGCTATTATCCAATATTATGGCACAATAACCAATGCCAATAGAGATTGATGCCTTGGAAGGACCATTAACACCATAGAGATGTCAAATATTGGCATAGAAGGAATTTTGCTATTACTATTGAGAACCAAGCCATGAAATTAGAGATTATTGAAAGCATCAAAATTTAGATATCAACAAATCAAGGTGGATTCATAATCTTAAAATTTATTATAATGATAAAGAAGCAGAGCAAGGAAATAAGGCTCTCCAATAAAAGCACCAAGAGTTAGTACTAAGAATAGCCATTATATCTCAAAGATAAATGGCATGACCTCAAACAACTATTAGAAGGATCAACTAGTATATCTAGTGGGTCAACTATGAAGACAATTATTTTGAATGCTTATAAATTGTGACTCTATAAAAAATTACATCTCAATTGAGACTACCAACCAACTTGAGATTGAAACTAAGGTGATCAAAAAAAAATAAGTATATATTTAGCTAATGACCAAGAGAACATGTTAAATAAGATAGAGGAAGAAAAAACCTTGAAGTTGAATGACATCTATTTCTTGAAAGAAAAGTTGAAGATAACAAAGCTTAAATATGGCATTATCTTTGGTATACCATGGCTAGAAGTAGAAAATAAGTAAGTTGATTACCTAGCAATGACAATTTCCTTCATAGATGATGGATGCAAGATAATTTTTTGTGCCTCTATATTGAGTGAGATAATAAAATAATCTGTGGCTAAAAGCTTACTTATAGGAATGATCTTTATGAAGAAGCAAATACAATATAAGCAAGCAATATATATATGGTAGTTCCAAATCTTACCTTAATGGTGGAAAAGAGAGCTGAAAGAGTAGAATTGGTAGAGTAATTCATATATAAATATTGGGATGTTTTTCCAACTAACTTATATAGTGAAATGCCACTTGATTGAGGTACTTCTTTTTAAATAGAATTATTTCTTGGAATCAAACTAAGAAGTAGGCTAATTTATTACTTAATACTAAATAAACTTGAAGAGCTATAAAAGACATTGAAAGAATTCTTAAAAAAGGGCCTTATTTGAAAAAGCACATCGCCATAGTGAGCACTTATATTCTTTGTACTCAAAAAAGATGGTGGAATTTGGCTTTACATTGATTATTAAGGCATCAATAAGTAGACTATTAAGAATGTATATCTTTTTTTAGATATAGATAACCTTCTTGATTAATTTTAAAGTATAACTATCTTTAATAAATTAGACCTTCGTAGTGGCTATAAGCACATATCTATTACAAAAAAAGATGTAAAAAAGATAGCATTTTATACGTACTATGGACATTTTGAATTATTTGTTTTATTTTTTAGCTTGACTAATGTTCCAACTTCTTTCATGGATCATATGAACAAACTATTTTGAGACCTTTTGAATAAATATGTAATTATTTTTATTAATAATATCCTTATTTATAGTAAAATTTCTAAAAAGCATGAGCAATACCTATGAAAAGTAATGTGCCAGCTACAAGATAAGGCATATATATAGCGTAGGATAAGATAAAAGCAATGGAAGATTAACCAACCTCCAAAGATGCTTTTGAAGTTTGTTCATTTTAAGCCTTGTTGGATATTATCACTATTTTTTTTGGCAATTTGTATACATTATTACCTCATTGACAATCCTATTGGAAAAGAGTGGTTCATTTGAATAGAAACTAGAGCACCAAAGCACCTTTGATAGATCAAAAGAGATACTTATTAATAGCTTATTCTATTTCAAAAAATAAATTTATGTATTTGACAATGCTATACTCCAAACATGCATATTTTAAGAAAGACATGATATTCTAATATCTTTGCATCTAAGTTGTGAAATGACTCCTAAATGAATCTTAAGGACATGATTTTGGATAGATTTAGACTATAATGTTTGAGCTTTTGTGCACTCTTGTGAATTATGTCAAGGTAATAAAACATGCAATATGATATCTCCTAGGCTATTTCAGCCAATCCTACTTTCTATGGTATATTGGAAACAAGTGATCATAGACCTTATTACATATTAGTCACAAATATCTCATAATTACATTATGATTGTTGTCATTGTAGACCAACTATTGAAAAAACTTTACTTGGTTGCAGTATAATTTGATATTGATGCTCTAGTACTTGCACGGATCTTCTTTGATACTGTCTTTTGTCATCATAGATTACCTTGTGTCATAGTTTCAAAGTGAGATCCACGCTTTACGAGGAATTTTTGATTAGGTCATATTCTTCAACATTGTCGTATCATATGATTTACTATCTGGGAATACACTAGCTATCTAGCTATAGAGAGTTTAGCTTAAACTTTTATATGTATCTTATCTTAGCTTTCAAAACTCCTTTATTTTGCATAAAATTCAAAATATAGAAAAATTCCTTCAAAATATATTTTTCTTGCAAAGAATTTTTTCTTTTTAAATTTTAGAAATTCATAACTCTTCATCTAACTATTTAATTTGTTTCAAATTTATAGAATATGTAGAATTCACCCTTGAGTTTTTCTACAAAAAAAAAAACTACAAATTCACTTCCAATCTTTTGGCATCTAAGAAATCCTAGAAGATGCTCTAAACCCTAATTTACAAGCACCTAAGCACTATTTTTTTAATATCTCAAGAATCCAATACTTAAATGCCATTAAAATTATTTATAAAGTTTATTTATATGAATATACATATTTTTTTGAAATTTTGAGCCAAAACCTTGTCAAATTGTTTAAGATATAGCTCAAGACACAACTATTAGTAAATCATGTTACTTACTACCTTTAAATTGCATGTATTAATTTCAAAATCTAATATCTCCTTCACCTTAACTTGGAATCCAGCAAGCACTACACAAAAAGTATAGCCAAAAAAGTGCTCTCTTCAGTCTCAATTGTTGATCCTCAATTTCTTTCCATACGTGTACGTTATATCAAAAAGAGTGATAATAGCTCCCAAATCAACACCTTAATTTTGAGTGCCTATATCTCCTTCATATAAACTCTAAATCATACAAGATTCACACCAAAACTATAGCCAAAAACTTGAGCTCTCTAACCCTAGTCTTCAAAGTTTGAATGGCTCCAAAAAATTAACCCTAATCTCTAATATGGCCTCGGGCAGCCTCTTTGAAGCCCATTGGCCATGTTTTTTGACCACTAGGAATGGAGATTTTCATCATCTATCTATATTCATCTATAAGGATGCCCTAAATTCTCTTTTTATTTCTAAAATCCCTCTCCAACTTTTTTTTTTTTAAAGTTTTATTCAATATATGCCTTAAATATCAAATTAAAGAACCAAAATAAGACTTCAAAGGTCACCAATGTCTAATAAAGGTGATTCTAAATATTTAAAGTTACTATCAAAAAAATCAAACTCAAAAGCTACTATCAAAAGAAAATAAAGTTATACAAATTCAAATAACAATCCTTTTAAATAATCTCATTTTAAAGTAGTAATTTAACCACATTCTACAATCAATTAAAATCTAGTAACATGGCTTTTACTATGTTGTTAAGTAAATTATACATTAAATATATAATCATATTATTTTCACATGGTACCTAAACCACAGCACGACAATGCCAATTTTTTACTTGTTACATCAATTCAAATTTGTAAGTTGGCACCTTAGTAGCTTAGACTTTTCCGTATTTTTACAGTGATTTTGAATATTATATATTACCTTGAGTTTTTGCCACATATTTAGATCCATTTGATCTGCCATATTTTAGAGCTCAAGAAATTCTATATTGAACCTAAGTACTTTTTGGACCAATATCAACTGCTACTACCACCAGTTATGATTGATGACCAACAAAAGTATGAAATAGATAGCATTTTGGAGCATTGCTACTTTTGTTGTAGCAATGGACATCTACAATTTCAATACAAGGTCCTCTGAAAAAGATATCTCATCCATAATGCAATGTAGGAACTTATAGAGAATCTCATCTATTATCAAGAAACAATCTAAAACTACTATTGAAAGTAAAACAAAGATATTATACATTAGTAGAATGAAATTAATTATAATATGGCATAGATAAGATAATTGTATTATTGATGTATAGAGATAGATAATTGGAGCCATTTTTGCAAAGTTTTTAGAAGTTTTTAGAATTAAGGCTAAATGAGTGGTTCATATGGAATCCACCATAGAACATCTTAGAAGAATTAAAGGCAATTATCTAAGTGGAGCCTACTTCTAAAATCTTTTACAAAAATAATTATTTTAGTAGAGCCTACTAATAGAAATATTCTAAAAAGTTTCAGGTTGATTGGAAAAAATATAAATAAAAGTGAGTGAGGTCATTTAGAATATTTTATTAGGTATGGCTTCAGTTCTTTTTTCTCAGTAAAATTTGGTTTATATTTTCTATTCTATTCTATTTTATTTCTTTTTGCTTTGTTTTGTCTTTCATGTTTTATTCTGTTTAATTTTATTCAATTTTATTCTAGTCTATTTTGTCCTACTTTGTGATGGAATTTATGTTGTTATAGACTAAAAGTTTTTCTATTTTCAGCAATCTTTCTAGTTTATAAATTCAAAGTTCTAACAATCTCCTTCTATCAATGCTATCCTCCTAAGACAAAAATAATCAAGAAAGAATAGACTTTTTTGTAGATATTAAGGACTTTAGTTCCAATATTAATTCCATTGGCATATAATTAGTAATTGTGCTATTAGTATTCTTAACTACTTATAAAATAAATAGCAAAAGCTTAGATGAAAACCTTGCTTGATTCCTACATGCCTTGATTAATAGGTGCCTTTTTTCACTCTTACCATTGGCTTTGAGATTATAGGAGGTGGTCAATTTCAATTGCACCTTATACCTTCTGAAGAAATGACATACTTCTACTATATCAAGCTCACTTCAATTTACTCTCATTCTCCCAATGCTTCCATAGTAATATATAATATCCTCCAAAATAAATCAATATACCACTTCTATAGACTTTGATCTTAATGTCGTTCCTTCCACATAATTGAAGAGTTTATCTCTTGCCAAAATTAATTACTTTATGCTTCAAAGCTCCATTAGTATGACAACCAAATCATTCACCCATTGAAAATGAATAGCAAGTGGATAGGTAGGGCATAAACCATTTCTATGCCTTATCTTGGATTGCAATTGGCATTCTTTACACGAGCTCACAAATTCTTCCACATCTTTATATAAGCCCTTCTACTAATAGCATTCCTTAATCTTGGTATAGGTACTCCAAATTTCTCTACGCTTAATCCACAATATATCATGAAAGCTACCTACTACCTTGTATTTGGTTCTCAAATCATCTACCATTCTCAATGGCATATCATCTCTCCTCTTTGTCTTTTTTTACAAGAATCCATTATATAAAAGATAGTTATAGAATTAGTGCCTCATATTCTTAAAGGTCTTATCTAACCAACCTTCTTATCACTCTATTGTACTCAAATACAAGCCAATGTCTTTCAATCTCCCTTTGTATAAATCAATTTTGAAAGGTAGAACCTCATCACCTTGATTTCCTCTACTTGTGGCAAATGTAAAGCCTTAGGCCAAGTCTCTATCTTTCTCTTGTGTAAGCATTTTTTTCTCTCTTGAGTACCTAGTTGTAAACAACATATTTGCTATTAAGTTTTTTTTGTCTATGAGATGCACCAAAATAGGATTTAGAAACTTAATGAAAGTAATCCATCTAAGCATAGCAATATCCAATGTAATAAAATTGAAAACCATTCTAAGCAAAGACAAGCAATTAGTCTCCAACACCAATTGAGTATCTATTAAGTAATTTCTCTCAATCTTCAATGTGGTAAGTGCATCCCAAAGCTTTTATTCTTCATTGTATTTTTTTATTTTTTTTATTTTTTTTATTTTTTTTAATAACCAATGTAAAAGCTCTGCAATATGAGTATAATGAAAAATCTATATATAATAAAATACACAAGTATCTAATAATCTTCTTACCTCAATGGTGCTCTTATATACCTTCATCTTTGCTATGGCATCTATTTTATTTGGATTTGGTTTTCTTCCATAGTTTCTACATAAATATCTAATAACCATAATTTCTTTAAATCCAAATGTAGACTTTTAAGGAATAAAGAGAGATTTATTTCCTAAAGTCTTTTTAGAATGTATTCTACATCTTCAATAAGTTCTTTTATAATATATGGCATCTGTGATTGCTCGTTTTACTTATTCTGGAAGAAACCTCCCAATATAAATCCGTATAGGAGAGATTCGAACATGGGGAATGACTAGTTGTTTAAGCATTCACGTTAGGATCACACAACCAATTACCTTCTGAATGTATTGTCTCTATTTCCAATATCTGAACACACAAGGAAACTATAATCTCCTCCTTCACCTTATCGGTTTCTTTCTTACAGCAATTCAGTCATACCAATAACTGCTATTTCTACCAATATATTCACCTTTATAATCTCTAACTGTAATATTGTGCCTTTACAGCTTTCAGCTTACAATTACCTTCATTTCAATCACTGGAATTCTTCACACAAAACTGCCATTCACATTACAGTGTTTCACACAAACTCAGACTCATTCTCTCTGCTGAACTACAATCAAATTTCAGCATTCAATCTTTCTTCTTCTCAAATAATACCAATCACATTTCCATTCTATAATTCACTTCACAATATTCAAAAACTTTCAATCCTCTTATTCAAAGAAAATAACAAACAAAAGAAAAGAGGTAGCACCAAGCTTACCCCGGCTCACACTATCACAACAATGGCCCTCGGCTTACGACTCTCACAGTCTGGTCTTCGGCTTATGACTCTCACAGTCTGGATCTCGGCTCACGACTCTCATAATCTGACACCTTAATTAACTTCTACAACTCCTATATACTTTCCCTTGATTCTTTAGATTCTAATCGTAATTCTATAATTAATTGCTTTTAATAACTAAATCACTCATCCATCTTCTTGAATTTCCTATTATATGGACTATTAATATATTTTATCAATATCTTTCAAAAATGAATTAATATCTATTCTACATAGCCCCACTCCTATCTGTGTAGATTCCTCGTAAACACTCAATTGATACCTATCTAAAAATTATCTAACAAAACTCTACAAAAATTTTGATTCCTCTGTCCTATCTAATTAATCAATTGCCATAGTATCTGTTATTGGTTCCATCGATTCCGGTTCCAAGTACAAATCTTCTTCTTCTTCTTCCAATCCTTTCATGTATTCCTACCTCAACTCAACTGAAAAGGTCTTCATTGTACTCGCCCAGTACACGGACTTGAGCTTCTAATTTCAAGATCTGGACATCCCAAAGTTCCAATTGTTGTTGCTGTTCACTCATCCATTCTGAAATATCTTCAATCGACACTTGTGACCGGTTTCTCACTGTTAACTCTTAATTGGAACTACTACTCTAAAAAACACAAGAAATATAAGAAAATAGCACTCTAGTCAACCCAAAATAATACTACAGAATCACTTAAACTGGTGCCTCACTCCTATTCTTTTACTACTTGGTGATAATGACAACACGTTATCCATACTTTCTATAAAAGGTAATGAGAAGTAATCTTTCTTAGTGGCTGCATTTAACTTTCAAAAATCTTGACATATCCTGATTTTTCTATTTTTCTTCAGCACCATCACGATTGGCGATACCCATGCACTATGCGGAACAGGATAAATAAAATCCACGTCGAGAAGTTTATTCAATTCTTCTTTCACTAAAAGGGAATATTTTGATCTAAGTCGATGTTGTCTTTGACGAACTGGTGTAACACCCTCCTCCAGAATAATGTGGTGCTTACACACGTCAACTGGAATCCCTTTCAAATCAGCATACGACCATGCAAAGGCAGATTTGTGACAAACGAAAAACTATTTCTAAGCATCCAATTCTATACCGATAATACCTGCATATATTTTAATTAGCTATGGCGTTTCGTTGGTGCCGAGGTTAATTGATTGACACACAGGGTCTTCAACAACCTCTGATTTAATTGTCTTCTCCTGATCTAAATATCTTGTATTATCCGACATATGGGAACCACCCAAATCTGGTTCCAATGTGCTGACTCTATTGACTGCGAGATTGTTCATCCATTTGGCAATAGCATGATCCGAGTTAGTCGCATCTTCTTGAGGTAGTAAATATTTGTCGGGACCTCCACAATGGTAGACTCCTGCCTTTGCTGTTGAAGTGTTTTGTCCTACCTCAAATTGCAGTGAACCTATAGCATCGGCATCTTCCTCAATCGATTGACACTTGTTGTCCGATGTAAATTTTGCTTCTGGCAATTGAGATTCTCCATAATATTGTACCGAATACATCTGTAGAACAGTCTGGTCCAGACCTTTTCCAATTGTCAATGTGCCTCAGCCACAATCATTCTTAGCTTTGGCTTGATAAAGCCAAGGTCTGCCCAATAAAATGAGATACGATAATGTAGAACTCTGTAATCAGAATACAATATAATCGATTTTGTATGTCAATCCCATGATTTCAATGGAAATATTTTGTAAGATTCCCATTGGCTTTACCTGACTATGATCTACCATTTGTAAGACCAATGTCATAGGTAGCAATTGATTTAGATTCAAGTTCTCCATTGTATCTACGTTCATTAAATTCACACTGGATCCACCCTCGACTTATATCCTTGGAATTAAAATACCATTGATTGATATATCAATGGTTGGTGCTCTCGGATTTGGATTTAAACTAACTTCATAAATTTCTTTAGTGCGAGATCTTCATTGTATTAACGCTGAATTCAATGTAGATCGACATTCTGGTGCTACAGCCAAAAGTTGCTTCATTGTAATTGAAGGCTGAATAACATCCAAATCCTTCAGAATGTCATAAGGTTCTATATTGTGAGTAATTTCCAATGCTCTTTTGCGTTTCATTGGTTTCAATTTTACTCCGTGAGATAAGATATTCTTCCGCCTTGGACTCGAAATTAGAACAATAGCTAGAGCTTCCTTAAAATTCCCACCCTTGAGAGGATCTTTCAATGGATAGGACGTTTTTTGAGACTGCGTAGAGATCAGAACTGCTTGGAACAAAACCAAAGCCTCCGTTGTCGTGTTGTAACACGAATATACAGTGAAAATAAAAAGAAAGGGGAATTTTATTAATATTCAGTTACTTCGAATATTGGGAGCATCGACCAACTCCAGTACAAATACTGAGTGGTCAGGTTTAGTGACTCCGTTACAGTCAGCCGGGGCATACTGGAATGCCCCGTTCGATTCCAATAACGGGAGTCAGCAGGAAGAAAAGGATCAATTCACACGACGGGTTCGAGGAGCCAATTGGATCCAATTTCGATAATCCAATCCGGGTCCTCTTATCCAATATGAGACCTGTATTGGTGGGACAACCCAATGCAGTCTAGTTACGGGAAATCCAGGTCTTACTACGGGTCTTAGCCAATCTGACGCGAGGACCAATTGGACCCAATTACGGGAACATCCAGGTTACTACGGGCATCCTTCCCAATATAGGACCTGAATTGGTCGGGCGACTCAATGTGGTCCCGATTACGGGGTTCGATTCTGTTTCAGGCTATCCTGTTCTCTGTGCCGTCTCAGGGAACGTTGTTTTCGGTAAATGGATTTCTTAAAGGTAAAAACGGAGGAGAAAGCTTGGCGGCGAGAGCCAATTTCGAATCCAAGTTGAGGTGAGAGCCAATTTCGGATCCAAGCTTGAGGTGGGAGCCAATTTCGGATCTAAGACGGAAGATTGAAGAAATTCAGAGGATAAGGTTAGGGGGGATATAGTTTTGGAGTGGGAGGGGTTTTTTTTTTTTTTTTTTAAAGGGGAAATCGGGGGGAGAAGCGAGTTTTTTTTTTTCAAGCTTCTGCAAGGTTACCAGTTCGGGTTTCATTGGGGGTTTTTTTTGAAGATCAAGGGAATTAGAGAGAGGAGCTTCATGCTTCGGGTCGGGGAAGGAAAGACATAGAATTTGGATTTTTCTTCTTCATAGAGTTTTGGGAAGACTGAGGCAATCGCGGCTGAAGTCAGTGTTGTAATGGTGAATCGAGATTTTTAAATAAAGTGGGTTTGAATACTCTTGACTGTTTTGTAAAATCGAGTTACGTCTGTGATTGAAGGATTAAAGGGGTATCTATAGGATTGAGTATGCGGAGTGAATGAAATTTATTGGGTTAATCTAACAGGACAGTCAGTGGATACAAGATCGTAAGTACAAAGGGGTATTGAAGATTAACAGTTTGGGTTGTTCGGAGTTCTCTGTAACGTCTAGAGACCTATCGATTGGGAAAAAAAAAAAAAAAAAAAAAGACTTCGACAAGCAGTCGAAGAGCATCCGTATAGATTTACGGTACATTGTTGCAGTCGTTTATATTCCAGCAGTCAAAAACTGATAGACTGCTTGACTATCGGCGAATCTCCATACTACCTTCTACAGCCAGACGCGCAGCGCATTCTCGAGCAGGAAAGCACGTAATACGACAAAAGTGGTGAACCCGACGTGAAAGCTTGAGGTAGAAGGTATTGGATTTCGGTTGATTTTATCTTTATTTTTTATGGAAAACGAAAATAAAAATTTTGAAGGATTTTTGGGAGAAATTTCTGGTGGGGAGTCTTCTAAAGGACAAGGTATGCACATGGATCTGTCTATTGCTAGTTTGTTTCAAGCCTTCTCATTGTCAATGCAGCAACAGCAAAGCAATGATCGAAAGGAAGCTTTGGCAACCAAAGCATTGCAAGCAGTGGTCAATAAAATTGATCAATTTGATGGGAGGAATATTTCAAGGTATTTAAGATGTTATATTCGTGAAATGGAATTAAATCGGGTTTCTGAGAAGAAAATGGTTGCACTATTTGGACTTGCCACGATACCGGAGATAAGGGACCACATTACATCGATTACGGATCATTGTGGGAATTCATGGGAGGATTTTTCACATGCATTGAAAGACGAATATTTCTTGGAAGATGCTGATCGCGTTACTAAGAAGCTGTTTCTGGGATGGATTGAACGGCCCAATAAGAATTTGCAAGCAACAGAGCTACTAAGGGAATTTGAGAGGCAGTACTCTCAATTATCAAAGGTAGAAAAATTGACATTGGAGCCGAACAAAGTTGATCTATTTCTTCAAGCTGCTGATAGAGAATTGCAAGAGAAATTAGAACCCCTTCTTGAAGACAAAGAAGAAGATGAAGGATTGACAACGAAGTGGAAGAACGTTGAAGATGCGGTGGGGTTGCTTACAAAAAAAGAAAGGAGGAAGGATAGGAGTAATATTCCGAAAACAGTACAAGCACCCAAAGCTCCAGTACGTACTACACCACCGACAATGCCTACAGTTCAACCTTCGACATCCTTGTCAAAGAAAACAGATATGGGTATGGAAGAAATTATACGAGGAATGCGAGATCTTCAAATCAAATTGGCAAGACTTGAAGAGAATACTTCTATAAACAATTCGAAGAATGTTTCAAAACAAGGATATGTACAAAGATGCATTTAGTGTGATGATGCTTCACACACTAGAAAAGATTGCAATGAATTTAATAATATGATACGGCAGGGAATTATTTGCTGGAAAGATGGGAAGATAGCATTGAAAGATAGGGAGGATCTTCTTCAAACCAATTTTGGCAAGGGAGGAATGAGAGCATTGGTTCAAGATTACTTAAAAGGGCATGAAACAGTAGCACGAGAAAGTGCAAGTTATGGTGCTAGAGTAGATGATGAAATTGGTGGAAGTACGGAAACTAGTGAGTTTTGGGCTTCTGCCGTTTCTACAATGCAAGAAGGGAAATTACTTCGAGAAGCGTTATTGAGAACTGCAGCTACAATATGAGGAAGAACAGATTGGGAGGATCCTGTTGAGTCTCTTTCAGTTCATGCATATATTGCTAAGAGCCAACATGAAGCTTTGATGGAAGAAAAAAGACGAGGAAATTTTGATGATACTAGAGAAGGAAATTTTTCTAAGAGGCAAACTCGAGGAGACAAGGCTCGGGAGGCAACTTCACAAGAATTGCCTATAAAGGATACCTCAGCATCATTGGGAGAAAAAACAACGGAGACAAAAGATAAAGGCAAATCAATTGCTTATAAGCTACTTTCTGACATTGAAGCGGCAACAAATTTGAAAGGGGTGTTGGAAGAATGTATATTAAACGCTAAGGTAGAAATTCACATTGAAAGAAGTCTTGGAAATTGCAAAGAAGGAGTTTCATGATGTTATCATTGACAACATTAAGCGAAAGAGGTAATTAATGAGCGAAACTAGAATGAATCATGCTATTGACGCAAGAATATGTAGAGATGAAGAAGAGGTTGATATTGGTTACAAGCAACCAACAAATGGAAAGAATGGGTATAATCAGCGAGTACGTTTCGAAGATTCTAGTCACAAGGAAATAGAAACTTTGAGCCATTATACTCGAGAGCATTGGGCAAGGGCAACTACTGAGGTATTGGTGAAGGTAGGAGATATAGAAGAACCAATAGTTGCTTTGGTGGACCATGGTTCTGAAATAAATCTCATGTCTAAAGATCTTTATAAGAAGCAAAAATGGCCAATTGATATGGAATATGGATGGGCAATACGAGCAGCTAATAACACACGAGGCGAATTATATGGAGCTTGTCCAGATGTCAAAATTCGGATTGGGGATGTTGCTACGGAGCAACATTTCTTCGTTCAAGATACAACGTCTTATCCGTTGATTTTAGGACAACCTTATATCTCGGCAACACGGATGGAAACAAAGGTACTTGACGATGGTTCTGCTTATGCAAGGGTACGGAGCGAAGATGGGAGGAAAGCTGTACAATTTCTAACAGTACCTCCTAACCATGAACGGAATCGAGATAGGTTGAGGGAGAAACCATTGCCAAAGATTGTTGAAGGATTTAAGGATTTTGGGGAGGTACCACTGTAAAGCGAGATTATGGAGGTACAAAAGAGGAGGTACTCTCGCGAGATGAAGGTGCCTTTGATGCGAGTTTTATTGGTATATTGGAGAATGGAAATATTATGTATAAGAAAGTTGATGATTTTAAAAGAAAAGAAAGAAAAAGATTATATGATATTGAAGGACAGTTACGTAAGATGGGTACATTGCAAGATGATGAGAGGATTTTGGGTGTTTATGAAGAAAATGGACTGGAAGATTCATTGGAATTGATTACATCTATTAGGTTAGGGGATAATGATAAGATTGTTGAGATTCATTCGAGAGAGGTTTATACTATGCTTGAATCTTTTCAAGCACCAGGTGTCATAGTAGAGACGAGATATAAAACTGCAGATAAGAAGGTAAAGCCTGTTGCCGGACCATTACCAGAGGATTCTAAAGAACAAATGGAAGAAGCATCAAAAGAAGCAAGTTTAAGAGATCCAATGAGTATTGGACATCAGTTTACTGAAGAGACTTTTGAAGAATTGAAGATTGGTTCTGATAGTTCTTTATTGCTGGAGGAAATTACTTGCTTCAAAAAGATGTTGGCTAAACAAGGTAGATCGTTTGCCTTCGAATCTCATGAAATTGGGTGTGTGGATCCAAATATTATAACACCTATGGTTATCTTCACTGTACCGCATGTACCTTGGAATCTAAGGCCGATTCCAGTATCGAGGGCACATTTACCTAAATTGATGGAACTATTGAAAGAAAAGATAAAGATGAAAATATTAGAACCTTCATTTGCGTCGTATTCTAGTCGATGGTTTACGGTACCTAAGAAGAATGGGTCACTGCGGTTTATTCAAGATATGCAGCCGGTGAATGCTGTAACTGTCAGGAATGCAGGAATTGGACCTATTGTGGATGAATTTGCTGAGGCGTTTGCTGGAAGGGCGATCTATTCAATGGGTGATTTGTATTCAGGTTATGATCCATTTCAACTTGCCGAAGGAAGTAGAGATATGACAACGATGAGGACATCGCTTGGATTGGTTAAAATGTGCACTCTTCGTCAAGGCGCGACCAATTCAGTTGCGCATATGATGAATGGGATGAATAAGGTATTAAGAGATTTTATCCCGGAAAAGACTATGCCTTTTCTGGATGATGTTCCTATAAAAGGGTGCAAAGAAGGAGACAAGGATGAAACTTTAGATACGAGGGGGTGTCGCAGATATGTTGTTGATCATATATAAGATTGTGAAAAGATTTTAACTCGGCTTGGAGAAGTTCATCTTACATTATCAGATATGAAGTCCGTATTTGGAGTGCGAGAGGTTGTAATTGTTGGACATTTATGCGGATCTTACGGAAGAAAACCAGATCCGACTAAAGTTGATGCAATTGGAAGGATGAAAGAGGATTGTGGTTCTTTAACAGAGGTTCGCAGGTTTTTGGGTCCATGTGTATTTTATCGAATCTGGATCCCTCATTTTGCTCACATAGCGGATCCATTATATGAACTGTTACGCAAGGATTACCGATTTGAATGGAAAGAAAGGCATATTCAGGCAATGCAAAGATTGAAGAAATTATTGATGTCACCTCCAATATTGAGGAAGGTTGATTATAAGTGCAATAGACCAGTGATTCTTACTGTAGACGCTAGTCCAATTGCCGTTGGATGGGCTGTGGGTCAAGATGATTCGAATGGGAGTAGATTTGCAGTTTGATTTGGGGCTAAAGTTTTAAGTATTCGTCAGCGTGCATATTCGCAAGTCAAAAGAGAACTTTGGAGAGTCGTTTCGGCTATGAAAGCTGAAAAGGACTATTTGATTGGGGCAGTAGTAGTAATTGAAACAGATTGCTTGCCATTGCTTGGAATGATTATTAACTGTTCAACGCTAGATATTGCAATATTAAGATGGATTGCTTATATTAAGTCACTAAATCTAGAATTTAAGCATATCAATGGAAAGAAAAATTTAGTAGCAGACATGCTATCTCGAGCAAGATACGAGAGGGAGGACGAAATGGTTGAAGACATTGATGATGTCGGATTGAAATTCTATTCAATATCAAATCTCAACAGAGAAGACAAGCTATTTCTTGAAGAATCTTATGAAGGAGAATTATTGGATATTGGTCATTATTTGAATACCTTTTCTAAGCAGGGGAATTGGTCTACAAAAAAATTCAAACAAATAAGAAAAAAAGCATATGGATTTTTACTTCGAGATGGATTCTTATGGAAGAGACCGAAGAAAGGAATTGAGGTGCCACAACGAGTGATAGGCAAAAAAGAAGAAAGACTAAAATTATTAAAGGAGTTTCATGATAGTTTATGGGCAGGGCATAGAGGAATCTAGGCTACTTTTGCTAAACTCAAGGAACGATATTGGTGGAAAAATATGTATCGAGATGTGCTCTCATTTGTAGAGTCATGTGAAATCTGTCAATCGTATTCTAATATCCGACATCGAGATGGTCTTCATCCTACGTATCCTTTGGCTATTCATTTTAAATGGGTTGTTGATTTGGTGATTATGCCGGTTGGGTTATGGCAGATGAGATATTTGGTTTTAGCTCGTGAAGATTTATCAAATCAAGTAGAAGGAAGAGCATTGAGGACAAAATCTACAGAGGGGATTTGTAGGTTTTTGCTTGAAGATGTCATTTGCCGTTACGGGTGCATAGGAAAAATCACTGCAGATCGTGGAGAATTAAATGCACAAGAAGCTCGTAAGTTCTTTGAAAAATGTGGAGTTAAACTATCACTGATTACTGCTTATAATCCAGAAGGGAATGCGAAAAGCGAACGCGGTCACCCGCAGATTGTGAAAGCATTGGTTAAAGCTTGTAATGGGAAGGTTAAAGAGTGGCCACGGCTTTTGTCATTTGCATTATGGGCTGATCGAACAACACATAGTTCGGTGACAGGATATATGCCAGTAGAACTTATGACAGGTCAAAAACCAATTATGCCGATTGAAGAAAAGGTACTTACTTGGAGTATGCTACCATGGGAAGATGGATTGACAAGAGAAGAACTTCTGGCTATTAGGATTCGACAATTGGAGCAAAGAACGGAAGATGTCCAGATAGCATTGGAAAGGTTAAAAAGAGCAAGGTTACAAAACAAGGCGCGATTCGATAAGCAACATCGATTGAGACCAAAAGCAATCGAGGAAGGTGACTGGGTACTTGTTTATGACAATAGTCTGGATAATCAACATAGTACTTTGCGGAAATTTTCAAAACGTTGGTTTGGACCATATGTTGTAACAACTGTTCATGATAATGCGACTTACTCATTACGGGAGTTAGATGGTACAAAATTGAAAATACCAATTGCAGGGAAGAGAGTAAAAATATTTAAACGAAGACACGTAGAGATGGATATGGAAGACCTTAATGAAGATACACAGATTCCGCAGCAAGAAGATGAAAGTGATATGGATAATGAAGGTGACGAAGAAGAACTGGACAAAGACGTAGGGGATATATTCTGAATCAAATAGCAATTGGGTAAATTGGTGCATACCGGAGGATGCACAGGTTTAGAGGGGGTGGATGTCGTGTTGTAACACGAGTATATAGTGAAAATAAAAAGAAAGGGGAATTTTATTAATATTCAGTTACCTCGAATATTGGGAGCATCGACCAACTCCAGTACAAATACTGAGTGGTCAGGTTCAGTCACTCCGTTATAGTCAGCCGAGGCATACTGAAACGCTCCATTCGATTCCAATAACGGGAGTCAGCAGGAAGAGAAGGACCAATTCACATGACGGGTTCGAGGAGCCAATTGGATCCAATTTCGATAATCCAATCCGGGTCCTCTTATCCAATATGAGACCTGAATTGGCCGGTCAACTCAATGCAGTCTAATTACGGGGAATCCAGGTCTTCCTATGGGTCTTAGCCAATCTGATGCGAGGACCAATTGGATCCAATTACGGGAACATCCAGGTTACTACGGGCATCCTTCCTAATATAGGACCTGAATTGGTCGGGCGACTCAATGTGGTCCCGATTACGGGGTTCGATTCTGTTTCAGGCTGTCCTGTTCTCTGTGCCGTCTCAGGGAACGTTGTTTTCGGTAAATAGATTTCTTAAAGGTAAAAACGGAGGAGAAAGCTTGGCGGCGAGAGCCAATTTCGAATCCAAGTTGAGGTGAGAGCCAATTTCGGATCCAAGCTTGAGGTGGGAGCCAATTTCGGATCTAAGACGGAAGATTGAAGAAATTCAGAGGGTAAGGTTAGGGGGGATATAGTTTTGGAGTGGGGGGGGGTTTTTTTTTTTTTTTTTTAAAGGGGAAATCGGGGAGAGAAGCGAGTTTTTTTTTTTCAAGCTTCTGCAAGGTTACCAGTTCGGGTTTCATTGGGGGTTTTTTTTGAAGATCAAGGGAATTAGAGAGAGGAGCTTCATGCTTCGGGTCGGGGAAGGAAAGACATAGAATTTGGATTTTTCTTCTTCATAGAGTTTTGGGAAGACTGAGGCAATCGCGGCTAAAGTCAGTGTTGTAATGGTGAATCGGGATTTTTAAATAAAGTGGGTTTGAATACTCTTGACTGTTTTGTAAAATCGAGTTACGTCTGTGATTGAAGGATTAAAGGGGTATCTATAGGATTGAGTATGCGGAGTGAATGAAATTTATTGGGTTAATCTAACAGGACAGTCAGTGGATACAAGATCGTAAGTACAAAGGGGTATTGAAGATTAACAGTTTGGATTGTTCGGAGTTCTCTGTAACGTCTAGAGTCCTATCGGTTGGGAAAAAAAAAAAAAAAAAAAAAAAAAAAGACTTCGACAAGCAGTCGAAGAGCATCCGTATAGATTTACGGTACATTGTTGCAGTCGTTTATATTCCAGCAGTCAAAAACTGATAGACTGCTTGACTATCGGCAAATCTCCATACTACCTTCTACAGCCAGACGCCCGGCGCGTTCTCGAGCAGGAAAGCACGTAATACGACACCGTAATTGGGACCTCATTGGGTTGTGCCACCGAGTCAGGTCTCATACTGGGTACAGAGCCCGTAACAGGACCAGGATTGGATGGTCTCGACAAATTGGCACGTGGAACGAAATTAAGTTCCTCAGTCTGTTGAAGTCTCAATATTGGGATACGTCATGATACTAATATTGGTTCATTTAGCCTTATGGACGACGCTACTTGTTCTCTTACGTTGTCGTATTACATGCTTTCCTGCTCGAAAATGTGCCGGGCGTCTGGCTGTAGAAGGTAGTATAGAGATTCGCCAATATTCAAGCAGTTTATCGGTTTTTGACTGTTGGAATATAAACATTTGCAAGAATATACCGTAAATCTATACGGATGCCCTTCGACTGCTTGTCGAAGTCCTTTTTGCCCCAGTCGGTAGGTCTCTAGACATTACAGAGAACCCCGAACAACCCAAACTACTAATCTTCGATACCGCTTTATACTCACGATCTTGTATCCACTGACTGTCTTGTTAGATTAACTCAATAAATTTCATTCACTCCGCATACTCAATCCTATAGACACCCTTTTAACTCTTCATCATAGACGTAACTCGATTTCACAAAATAGTCAAGAGTAATCAAACCCACTTCATTAAAAATCTCGATTCACCATTACAATACTAACTTCGGCAACGATTGCCTTAGTCTTCCCAAAACCCTATGAAGAAAAAAAATCCAATTCTCCATTTTTTTTTTCCCTCCCAAAGTATGAAGCTAGCTCTCTCCCCACAAATCCTAATGAAACCAAACTAGTGACCTTGAAAAGAGCTTGAAGCTAGCTCTTCGATCCAAAAAACCCCCATCTGAAGAAAAAAATCCCCCCTCCCAAAAAAAAACTTATTCTCCCCCTTAACCTTATCCTCTGAATTTCTTCAATCTTCCGTCTTGGATCTGAAATTGGCTCCCACCGTCAAAGCTTGGATCCAAAATTAGCTCTCACCGTCAGAGCTTTCTCCCCTGTTTTTACTTTTAAGAGATCTTTTTATCGAAAATAACGTTCCCTGAAATGATACAGTGAACAGGACAGCCTGAAACAGAATCAAAACCCTATAATCGGGACTACATTGAGTCGCCCGACCAATTCAGATCTCACATTGGCTAAGAGTCCAGTAGTAAGATCCGGATGTTCCCAAAATTGGATCAAATTAGTCCTTCACGTCAGATTGGCTGAGGCCGTAGTAAGACTTCGATTTTCCCGTAATTAGACTACATTGGGTTGTCCGACCAATTCAGGTCTCATATTGGGTAAGAGAACCCGGATTGGATTCTTGAAATTGGATCCAATTGGCTCTTCGAAAACAGGCTCATCCGTTGTGTGAATTGGTCCTTTCCCTTCTTGCTGACTCTCGTTATTGGAATCGAATGGAGCATTTCAGTATGCCTCGGCTGACTGTAACGGGGTGACTGAACCTAGCCACTCAGTATTTGTATTGGAGTTGGTCGTTGCTCCTAATATTTGAGGTAACTGAATATTAATAAAAGTCCTCTTTCTTTATATTTTCACAGTATACTCGTGTTACAACACGACATCCACCCCCTCTGAACCTGTGCATCCTCCGGTATGCACCAATTTACCCAATTGCTGTTTGATTCAGAATATATCCTCTACGTCTTTGTCCAGTTCGTCTTCGTCACCTTCATTATCCAAATCACTTTCATCTTCTTGCTGCGGAATCTCTATTCCTTCATTAAGGTCTTCCACATTCATCTCCGTGTGTCTTCGTTTAAATATTTTTACTCGTTTCCCTGCAATTGGTATTTTCGATTTTGTAACATCTAACTCCCGTAATGAGTAAGTCGCATTATCATGAACAGTTGTTACTACTTATGGTCCAAACCAATATTTTAAAAATTTCCGCAAAGTACTATGTTGATTATCCAGACTATTGTCATAAACAAGTACCCAGTCACCTTCCTCGATTGCTTTTGGTCTCAATCGATGTTGCTTATCGAATCGTGCCATGTTTTGTAACCTTACTATTTTTAACCTTTCCAATGCTATCTGGATATCTTCCGTTCTTTGCTCCAATTGTCGAATCCTAATAGCCGGAAGTTCTTTTCTTATCAATCCATCTTTCCATGGTAGCATACTCCAAGTAAGTACCTTTTCTTCAATCGGCATAATTGATTTTCGACTTGTTATAAGTTCTACTAGCATATATTCTGTCACCGAACTATGTGTTGTTCGATCAGTCCATAATACAAATGACAAAAGCCGTGGCCATTCTTTAACTTTCCCATTACAAGCTTTAACTAATGCTTTCACAATCGGTGGGTGACCGCGTTCGCTTTTTGCATTCCCTTCTGGATTATAAGCAGTAGTCAGTGATAGTTTAACTCCACATCTCTCAAAGAACTTACGAGCTTCTTGTACATTTAATTCTCCACGATCTGCAGTGATTTTTCCTATGCATCCGTAGCGGCAAATGACATCTTCAAGCAAAAACCTACAAATCCCCTCTATAGATTTTGTCCTCAATGCTCTTCCTTCTACTTGATTTGATAAATCTTCACGAGCTAAAACCAAATATCTCATCTGCCATAACCCAACCGGCATAATAACCAAATCAAATACCCATTTAAAATGAAGATAGGATGAAGACCATCTCGATGGCGGATATTAGAATACGATTGACAGATTTCACATGACTCTACAAATGAGAGCACATCTCGATACATATTTTTCCACCAATATCGTTCCTTGAGTTTAGCAAAAGTAGCCCAGATTCCTCTATGCCCTGCCCATAAACTATCATGAAACTCCTTTAATAATTTTAGTTTTTCTTCCTCTTTGCCTATCACTCGTCATGGCATCTCAATTCCTTTCTTTGGTCTCTTTCATAAAAATCCATCTCGAAGTAAAAATCCATATGCTTTTTTTCTTATTTGTTTGAATTTTTCTATAGATCAATTCTCCTGCTTAGTCAAGGTATTCAAATAATGACCAATATCCAATAATTCTCCTTCATAAGATGCTTCAAGAAATAGCTTGTCTTCTCTGTTGAGATTTGATATTGAATAGAATTTCAATCCGACGTCATCAATGTCTTCAACCATTTCGTCATCCCTCTCGTATCTTGCTCAAGATAGCATGTCTGCTACTAATTTGTCCTTCCCAGTAACATGCTTAAATTCCAGATTTAGTGACTTAATATAAACAATCCATCTCAACATTGCAATATCTGGCGTTGAACAGTTAGTAATCATTCCAAGCAATGGCAAGAAATTTGTTTCAATTACTACTACTGCCCCAATCAAATAGTCCTTTTCAGCTTTCATAGCCGAAACGACTTTCCAAAGTTCTCTTTTGACTTGCAAATATGCACGCTGACGAATACTTAAAACTTTAGCCCCAAATCAAACTGCAAATCTATTCCCATTTGAATCATTTTGATCCACAGCCCATCCAATGGCAATTGGACTAGCGTCCATAGTAAGAATCACTAATCTATTGTACTTATAATCAATCTTCCTCAATATTGGAGGTGACATCAATAATTTCTTCAATCTTTACATTGCTTGAATATGCCTTTTTTCCTATTTAAATTGGTAACCCTTGCGTAACAGTTCATATAATGGATCCGCTAAGTGAGAAAAATGAGGGATCCAGATTCGATAAAATACACATGCACCCAAAAACCTGCGAACCTCTGTTAAAGAATCACAATCCTCTTTCATCCTTCCAATTGCATCAACTTTAGTCGGATCTGGTTTTCTTCTGTAAGATCCACATAAATGTCCAACAATTGCAACCTCTCGTATTCCAAATACGGACTTCATACCCGATAATGTAAGATGAACTTCTCCAAGCCGAGTTAAAATCTTTTCACAATCTTGTATATGATCAACAACATATTTGTGACACCCCCTCGTATCTAAAGTTTCATCCTTGTCTCCTTCTCTGCACCCTTTTATAGGAACATCATCCAAAAAAGGCATAGTCTTTTTCGGAATAAAATCTCTCAATACCTTATTCATCCCATTGAATAGATCGCCCTTCCAGCAAACGCCTCAGCAAATTCATCCACAATAGGTCCAATTCCTGCACTCCTGATAGTTACTGCATTTATCGGTTGCATATCTTAAATAAACCGTAGTGACCCATTCTTCTTAGGTACCGTAAACCATGGACTAGAATACGGTGTCATATAGTAACACGAGTATACAGTGAAAATAAAAAGAAAGGGGAATTTTATTAATATTCAGTTACCTCGAATATTGGGAGCATCGACCAACTCCAGTACAAATACTGAGTGGTCAGGTTCAGTCACTCCGTTACAGTCAGCCGGGGCATACTGGAATGCCCCGTTCGATTCCAATAACGGGAGTCAGCAGGAAGAGAAGGACCAATTCACACGACGGGTTCGAGGAGCCAATTGGATCCAATTTCGATAATCCAATCCGGGTCCTCTTATCCAATATGAGACTTGAATTGGCCGGTCAACTCAATGCAGTCTATTTACGGGGAATCCAGGTCTTACTATGGGTCTTAGCTAATCTGATGCGAGGACCAATTTGACCCAATTACGGGAACATCCAGGTTACTACGGGCATCTTTCCCAATATAGGACCTGAATTGGTCGGGCGACTCAATGTGGTCCCGAATACGGGGTTCGATTCTGTTCAGGCTGTCCTGTTCTCTGTGTCGTTTCAGGGAACGTTGTTTTCGGTAAATGGATTTCTTAAAGGTAAAAATAGAAGAGAAAGCTTGACGGCGAGAGCCAATTTCGGATCCAAGCTTGAGGTGGGAGCCAATTCCGGATCTAAGATGGAAGATTGAAGAAATTCAGAGGATAAGGTTAGGGGGGATATAGTTTTGAGGGGGGAGGTTTTTTTTTTCGGGGGAATCGGGGGGTGAGCGAGTTTTCAAGCTTTTGCAAGGTTACCAGTTCGGTTTTTCATTGGAGGTTTTTGAAAGATCAAGGGAATTAGAGAGAGGAGCTTCATGCTTCGGGTCGGGGAAGGAAAGATAGAGAATTTGGATTTTTCTTCTTCGTAGAGTTTTGGGAAGGCTGAGGCAATCGCTGCTGAAGTCAGTATTGTAATAGTGAATCGAGATTTTTAATGAAGTGGATTTGAATACTCTTGACTGTTTTATAAAATCGAGTTACGTCTATGATTGAAGGATTAAAAGGGTGTCTATAGTATTGAGTATGCGGAGTGAATGAAATTTATTGGCTTAATCTAACAAGAGAGTCAGTGGATACAAGATCGTAAGTACAAAGCGGTATTGAAGATTAACAGTTTGGGTTGTTCGGGGTTCTCTGTAACATCTAGAGACCTACCGGCTGGGGCAAAAAGGATTTCGACAAGTAGTCGAAGAGCATCCGTATAGATTTATGATACATTATTGCAATCGTTTATATTCCAGCAGTCACAACTAATAGACTGCTTGAGTATTGACGAATCTCCATACTACCTTCTATAGCCAGACGCCCGGCGCGTTCTCGAGCAGGAAAGCACGTAATACGACATAAGTGGTGAACCCGACGTGAAAGCTTGAGGTAGAAAGTATTGGATTTCGATTGATTTTATCTTTATTTTTATGGAAAACGAAAATAAAAATTTTGAAGGATTTTTGGGAGAAGTTTCTGGTGGGGAGTCTTCTAAAGGACAAGGTATGCACATGGATCTGTCTATTGCTAGTTTGTTTCAAGCCTTCTCATTGTCAATGCAGCAATAGCAAAGCAATGATCGAAAGGAAGCTTTGGCAACCAAAACATTGCAAGCAGTGGTCAATAAAATTGATCAATTTGATGGGAGGAATATTTCAAGGTATTTAAGATGTTATATTCGTGAAATGGAATTAAATCGGGTTTCTGAGAAGAAAATGGTTGCACTATTTGGACTTGCCACGATACCGGAGATAAGGGACCACATTACATCGATTACGGATCATTGTGGGAATTCATGGGAGGATTTTTCACATGCATTGAAAGACGAATATTTCTTGGAAGATGCTGATCGCGTTACTAAGAAGCTGTTTCTGGGATGGATTGAACGGCCCAATAAGAATTTGCAAGCAACAGAGCTACTAAGGGAATTTGAGAGGCAGTACTCTCAATTATCGAAGGTAGAAAAATTGACATTGGAGCCGAACAAAGTTGATCTATTTCTTCAAGCTGCTGATAGAGAATTGCAAGAGAAATTAGAACCCCTTCTTGAAGACAAAGAAGAAGATGAAGGATTGACAACGAAGTGGAAGAACGTTGAAGATGCGGTGGGGTTGCTTACAAAAAAAGAAAGGAAGAAGGATAGGAGCAATATTCCGAAAACAGTACAAGCACCCAAAGCTCCAGTACGTACAACACCACTGACAATGCCTACAGTTCAACCTTCGACATCCTTGTCAAAGAAAGCAGATATGGGTATGGAAGAAATTATACGAGGAATGCGAGATCTTCAAATCAAATTGGCAAGACTTGAAGAGAATACTTCTATAAACAATTTGAAGAATGTTTCAAAACAAGGATAGGTACAAAGATGCATTTGGTGTGATGATGCTTCACACACTAGAAAAGATTGCAATGAATTTAATAATATGATACGGCAGGGAATTATTTGTTAAAAAGATGGGAAGATAGCATTGAAAGATAGGGAGGATCTTCTTCAAACCAATTTTGGCAAGGGAGGAATGAGAGCATTGGTTCAAGATTACTTAAAAGAGCATGAAACAGTAGTACGAGAAAGTGCAAGTTATGGTGCTAGAGTAGATGATGAAATTGGTGGAAGTACGGAAACTAGTGAGTTTTGGGCTTCTGCCGTTTCTACAATGCAAGAAGGGAAATTACTTCGAGAAGCGTTATTGAGAACTGCAGCTACAATACGAGGAAGAACAGGTTGGAAGGATCCTGTTGAGTCTCTTTCAGTTCATGCATATATTGCTAAGAGCCAACATGAAGCTTTGATGGAAGAAAAAAGACGAGGAAATTATGATGATACTAGAGAAGGAAATTCTATTAAGAGGCAAACTCGAGGAGACAAGGCTCGGGAGGCAGCTTCACAAGAATTGCCTATAAAGGATACCTCAGCATCATTGGGAGAAAAAACAACGGAGACAAAAGATAAAGGCAAATCAATTGCTTATAAGCTACTTTCTGACATTGAAGCGGCAACAAATTTGAAAGGGGTGTTGGAAGAATGTATATTAAATGCTAAGGTGGAATTCACATTGAAAGAAGTCTTGGGAATTGCAAAGAAGGAGTTTCATGATGTTATCATTGACAGCATTAAGCGAAAGAGGCAATTAATGAGCGAAACTGGAATGAGTCATGCTATTGATGCAAGAATATGTAGAGATGAAGAAGAGGTTGATATTGGTTACAAGCAACCAACAAATGGAAAGAATGGGTATAATCAGCGAGTACGTTTCGAAGATTCTAGTCACAAGGAAATAGAAACTTTGAGCCATTATACTCGAGAGCATTGGACAAGGGCAACTACTGAGGTATTGGTGAAGGTAGGAGATATAGAAGAACCAATAGTTGCTTTGGTGGACCATGGTTCTGAAATAAATCTCATGTCTAAAGATCTTTATAAGAAGCAAAAATGGCCAATTGATATGGAACATGGATGGGCAATACGAGCAGCTAATAACACACGAGGCGAATTATATGGAGCTTGTCCAGATGTCAAAATTCGGATTGGGGATGTTGCAACGGAGCAACATTTCTTCGTTCAAGATACAACGTCTTATCCGTTGATTTTAAGACAACCTTATATTATGGCAACACGGATGGAAACAAAGGTACTTGACGATGGTTCTGCTTATGCAAGGGTATCGAGCGAAGATGGGAGGAAAGCTGTACAATTTCTAACAGTACTTCCTAACCATGAACGGAATCGAGATAGGTTGAGGGAGAAACCATTGCCAAAGATTATTGAAGGATTTAAGGATTTTGGGGAGGTACCACTGTAAAGCGAGATTATGGAGGTACAAAAGAGGAGGTACTCTCGCGAGATGAAGGTGCCTTTGATGCGAGTTTATTTGGTATATTGGAGAATGGAAATATTATGTATAAGAAAGTTGATGATTTTAAAAGAAAAGAAAGAAAAAGATTATATGATATCGAAGGACAGTTACGCAAGATAGGTACATTGCAAGATGATGAGAGGATTTTGGGTGTTTATGAAGAAAATGGACTGGAAGATTCATTGGAATTGATTACATCTATTAGGTTAGGGGATAATGATAAGATTGTTGAGATTCATTCGAGAGAGGTTTATACCATGTTTGAATCTTTTCAAGCACCAGAAGTCACAGTAGAGACGAGATATAAAACTGCAGATAAGAAGGTAAAGCCTGTTGCCGGACCATTACCAGAGGATTCTAAAGAACAAATGGGAGAAGCATCAAAAGAAGCAAGTTTAAGAGATCCAATGAGTATTGGACATCAGATTACTGAAGAGACTTTTGAAGAATTGAAGATTGGTTCTGATGGTTCTTTGTTGTCGGAGGAAATTACTTGCTTCAAAAAGATGTTGGCTAAACAAGGTAGATCGTTTGCCTTCGAATCTCATGAAATTGGGTGTGTGGATCCAAATATTATAACACCTATGGTTATCTTCACTGTACCGCATGTACCTTGGAATCTAAGACCGATTCCAGTACCGAGGGCACATTTACCTAAATTGGTAGAACTATTGAAAGAAAAGATAAAGATGAAAATATTAGAACCTTCATTTGCGCCATATTCTAGTCGATGGTTTACGGTACCTAAAAAGAATGGGTCACTACGGTTTATTCAAGATATGCAGCCGATGAATGCTGTAAGTGTCAAGAATGCAGGAATTGGATCTATTATGGATGAATTTGCTGAGGCGTTTGCTGGAAGGGCGATCTATTCAATGGGTGATTTGTATTCAGGTTATGATCCATTTCAACTTGCCGAAGGAAGTAGAGATGTGACAACGATGAGGACACCGCTTGGATTGGTTAGAATGTGCACTCTTCCTCAAGGCGCGACCAACTTAGTTGCGCATATGATGAATGGGATGAATAAGGTATTGAGAGATTTTATTCCGAAAAAGACTATGCCTTTTTTGGATGATGTTCCTATTAAAGGATGCAAAGAAGGAGACAAGGATGAAACTTTAGATACGAGGGGGTGTCGCAGATATGTTATTGATCATATACAAGATTGTGAAAAGATTTTAACTCGGCTTGGAGAAGTTCATCTTACATTATCGAGTATGAAGTCCGTATTTGGAGTGCGAGAGGTTGTAATTGTTGGACATTTATGCGGATCTTACGGAAGAAAACCAGATCCGACTAAAGTTGATGCAATTAGAAGGATGAAAGAGGATTGTGGTTCTTTAATAGAGGTTCGCAGGTTTTTGGGTGCATGTATATTTTATCGAATCTGGATCCCTCATTTTGCTCACATAGCGGATCCATTATATGAACTGTTACGCAAGGGTTACCGATTTGAATGGAAAGAAAGGCATATTCAGGCAATGCAAAGATTGAAGAAATTATTGATGTCACCTCCAATATTGAGGAAGGTTGATTATAAGTGCAATAGACCAGTGATTCTTACTGTAGACGCTAGTCCAATTGCCGTTGGATGGGCTGTGGGTCAAGATGATTTGAATGGGAGTAGATTTGCAGTTTGATTTGGGGCTAAAGTTTTAAGTATTCGTCAGCGTGCATATTTGCAAGTCAAAAGAGAACTTTGGGGAGTCGTTTCGGCTATGAAAGCTGAAAAGGATTATTTGATTGGGGCAGTAGTAGTAATTGAAACAAATTGCTTGCCATTGCTTGGAATGATTATTAACTGTTCAACGCCAGATATTGCAATGTTAAGATGGATTGCTTATATTAAGTCACTAAATCCAGAATTTAAGCATATCAATGGAAAGAAAAATTTAGTAGCAGACATGCTATCTCGAGCAAGATACGAGAGGGAGGACGAAATGGTTGAAGACATTGATGATGTCGGATTGAAATTCTATTCAATATCAAATCTCAACAGAGAAGACAAGCTATTTCTTGAAGAATCTTATGAAGGAGAATTATTGGATATTGGTCATTATTTGAATACCTTGTCTAAGCAGGGGAATTGGTCTACAGAAAAATTCAAACAAATAAGAAAAAAAGCATATGGATTTTTACTTCGAGATGGATTCTTATGGAAGAGACCGAAGAAAGGAATTGGGATGCCACAACGAGTGATAGGCAAAAAGGAAGAAAGACTAAAATTATTAAAGGAGTTTCATGATAGTTTATGGGCAGGGCATAGAGGAATCTAGGCTACTTTTGCTAAACTCAAGGAACGATATTGGTGGAAAAATATGTATCGAGATGTGCTCTCATTTGTAGAGTCATGTGAAATCTGTCAATCGTATTCTAATATCCGACATCGAGATGGTCTTCATCCTACGTATCCTCTGGCTATTCATTTTAAATGGGTTGTTGATTTGATTATTATGCTGGTTGAATTATGGCAGATGAGATATTTGGTTTTAGCTCGTGAAGATTTATCAAATCAAGTAGAAGGAAGAGCATTGAGGACAAAATCTACAGAGGGGATTTGTAGGTTTTTGCTTGAAGATGTCATTTGCCGCTACGCATGCATAGGAAAAATCACTGCAGATCGTGGAGAATTAAATGCACAAGAAGCTCGTAAGTTCTTTGAAAGATGTGGAGTTAAACTATCACTGACTACTGCTTATAATCCAGAAGGGAATGCAAAAAGCGAACGCGGTCACCCACCGATTGTGAAAGCATTAGTTAAAGCTTGTAATGGGAAGGTTAAAGAATGGCCACGGCTTTTGTCATTTGTATTATGGACTGATCGAACAACACATAGTTTGGTGACAGGATATATGCCAGTAGAACTTATAACAAGTCAAAAATCAATTATGCCGATTGAAGAAATGGTACTTACTTGGAGTATGCTACCATGGAAAGATGGATTGACAAGAGAAGAACTTCTGGCTATTAGGATTCGACAATTGGAGCAAAGAACAGAAGATGTCCAGATAGCATTGGAAAGGTTAAAAAGAGCAAGGTTACAAAATATGGCACGATTCGATAAGCAACATCGATTGAGACCAAAAGCAATCGAGGAAGGTGACTGGGTACTTGTTTATGACAATAGTCTGGATAATCAACATAGTACTTTGCGGAAATTTTCAAAACGTTGGTTTGGACCATATGTTGTAACAACTGTTCATGATAATGCGACTTACTCATTACGGGAGTTAGATGGTACAAAATTGAAAATACCAATTGTAGGGAAGCGAGTAAAAATATTTAAACGAAGACACGCGGAGATGAATATGGAAAACCTTAATGAAGGAATAGAGATTCCGCAGCAAGAAGATGAAAGTGATATGGATAATGAAGGTGACGAAGACGAACTGGACAAAGACGTAGGGGATATATTCTGAATCAAATAGCACTTGGGTAAATTGGTGCATACCGGAGGATGCACAGGTTCAGAGGGGGTGGATGTCGTGTTGTAACACGAGTATACAGTGAAAATAAAAAGAAAGGGGAATTTTATTAATATTCAGTTACCTCGAATATTGGGAGCATCGACCAACTCCAGTACAAATACTGAGTGGTCAGGTTCAGTCACTCCGTTATAGTCAGCCGAGGCATACTGAAACGCTCCATTCGATTCCAATAACGGGAGTCAGCAGGAAGAGAAGGACCAATTCACATGACGGGTTCGAGGAGCCAATTGGATCCAATTTCGATAATCCAATCCGGGTCCTCTTATCCAATATGAGACCTGAATTGGCCGGTCAACTCAATGCAGTCTAATTACGGGGAATCCAGGTCTTCCTATGGGTCTTAGCCAATCTGATGCGAGGACCAATTTGACCCAATTACGGGAACATCGAGGTTACTACGGGCATCTTTTCCAATATAGGACCTGAATTGGTCGGGCGACTCAATGTGGTCCCGATTACGGGGTTCGATTCTGTTTCAGGCTGTCCTGTTCTCTGTGCCGTCTCAGGGAACGTTATTTTCGGTAAATGGATTTCTTAAAGGTAAAAACGGAAGAGAAAGCTTGACGGCGAGAGCCAATTTCAGATCCAAGCTTGAGGTGGGAGCCAATTCCGGATCTAAGACGGAAGATTGAAGAAATTCAGAGGATAAGGTTAGGGGGGATATAGTTTTGAGGGGAGAGGTTTTTTTTTTCGGGGGAATCGGGGGGGGAGCGAGTTTTCAAGCTTTTGGAAGGTTACCAGTTCGGTTTTTCATTGGAGGTTTTTGGAAGATCAAGGGAATTAGAGAGAGGAGCTTCATGCTTCGGGTCGGGGAAGGAAAGATAGAGAATTTGGATTTTTCTTCTTCATAGAGTTTTGAGAAGGCTGAGGCAATCGCTGCTGAAGTCAGTATTGTAATAGTGAATCGAGATTTTTAATGAAGTGGGTTTGAATACTCTTGACTGTTTTGTGAAATCGAGTTACGTCTATGATTGAAGGATTAAAAGGGTGTCTATAGGATTGAGTATGCAGAGTGAATGAAATTTATTGGGTTAATCTAACAAGAGAGTCAGTGGATACAAGATCGTAAGTACAAAGCGGTATTGAAGATTAACAGTTTGGGTTGTGCGGGGTTCTCTGTAACATCTAGAGACCTACCGGCTGGGGCAAAAAGGACTTCGACAAGCAGTCAAAGAGCATCCGTATAGATTTACGATACATTATTGCAATCGTTTATATTCCAGCAGTCACAACTGATAGACTGCTTGACTATCGACGAATCTCCATACTACCTTCTACAGCCAGACGCCCGACGCGTTCTCGAGCAGAAAAGCACGTAATACAACAACGGCACAAATGAAGGTTTCAATATTTTCATCTTTATCTTTTCTTTTAATAGTTCCACCAATTCAGGTAAATATATCCTCAGTACTGGAATCGGTCTTAGATTCCAAGGTACATGCGATACAGTGAAGATAACCATAGGTATTATAATATTTGGATCTACACACTCAATTTCATGAGATTCGAAAGCAAACGATCTACCTTGTTTAGCCAATATCTTTTTGAAGCAAGTAATTTCCTCTGACAATAAAGAACCATCAGAACCAATCTTGAATTCTTCAAAAGTCTCTTTAGTAAATTGATGTCCAATACTCATTGGATCTCTTAAACTTGCTTCTTTTGATGCTTCTCCCATTTGTTCTTTAGAATCTTCTAGTAATGGTCCGGCAACAGGCTTTACCTTCTTATCTACCGTTTTATATCTCGTCTCTACAATGACTTCTGGTGCTTGAAAAGATTCAAGCATGGTATAAACCTCTCTTGAATGAATCTCAAAAATCTTATCATTATCTCTTAACCCAATAGATGTAATCAATTCCAATGAATCTTCCAGTCCATTTTCTTCATAAACACCTAAAATCCTTTCATCATCTTGTAATGTACCTAACTTGTGTAATTGTCCTTCAATATCATATAATCTTTTTCTTTCTTTTCTTTTAAAATAATCAACTTTTTTATACATAATATTTCCATTCTCCAATATACCAATAAAACTTGCATCAAAGGCACCTTCATCTCGCGAGAGTACCTCCTCTTTTGTACCTCTATAATCTCGCTTTATAGTGGTACCTCCCCAAAATCCTTAAATCCTTCAACAATCTTTGGCAATGGTTTCTCCCTCAACCTATCTCGATTCCGTTCATGGTTAGGAGGTACTGTTAGAAATTGTACAGCTTTCCTCCCATCTTCGCTACGTACCCTTGCATAAGTAGAACCATCGTCAAGTACTTTTTTTTCCATCCGTGTTGCCATAATATAAGGTTGTCCTAAAATCAATGGATAAGACGTTGTATCTTGAACAAAGAAATGTTGCTCCGTCGCAACATCCCCAATCCGAATTTTGACATCTGGACAAGCTCCATATAATTCGCCCCGTGTGTTATTAGCTGCTCGTATTGCCCATCCATGTTCCATATCAATTGGCCATTTTGACTTCTTATAAAGATCTTTAGACATGAGATTTATTTCAGAACCATGGTCGACTAAAGCAACAATTGGTTCTTTTATATCTCCTACTTTCACCAATATCTCAATAGTTGCCCTTGTCCAATGCTTTCGAGTATAATGGCTCAAAGTTTCCATTTCCTTGTCATTAGAATCTTCAAAACGTACTCGTTGATTATACCCATTCTTTTCATTTGTTGATTACTTGTAACCAATATCAACCTCTTCTTCATCTCTATATATTCTTGCATCAATAGCATGACTCATTCCAGTTTCACCCATTAATTGTCGCTTTCGCTTAATGTTGTCAATGATAACCTCATGAAACTCCTTCTTTGCAATTTCCAAGACTTTTTTCAATGTGAATTCCACCTTAGCATTTAATATATGTTCTTCCAACACCCCTTTCAAATTTGTTGCCGCTTCAATGTCAGAACGTAGCTTATAAGTAATTGATTTGCCTTTATCTTTTGTCTCCTTTGTTTTTTCTCCCAATGATGCTAAGGTATCCTTTACAGGCAATTCTTGTGAAGCTGCCTCTCGAGCCTTGTCTCTTCGAGTTTGCCTCTTAGAAGAATTTCCTTCTCTAGTATCATCAAAATTTCCTCGTCTCTTTTCTTCCATCAAAGCTTCATGTTGGCTCTTAGCAATATATGCATGAACTGAAAGAGATTCAACAGGATCCTCCCAACCTGTTCTACCTTGTATTGTAGCTACAATCCTCAATAACGCTTCTCGAGGTAATTTCCCTTCTTGCATTGTAGAAATGGCAGAAGCCCAAAACTCACTAGTCTCCATCAGCAGCTTGAAGAAATAGATCAACTTTGTTCGGCTCCAATGTCAATTTTTCTACCTTCGACAATTGAGAGTACAGCCTCTCAAATTCCCTTAGTAGCTCTGTTGCTTACAAATTCTTATTGGGCCGTTCAATCCATTCCAGAAACAGCTTTTTAGTAACGCGATTAGCATCTTTCAAGAAATATTTGTCTTTCAATGCATGTAAAAAAACCTCCCATGAATTCTCATAACGATCTGTAATCGATGTAATGTGATCTCTTATCTCTGGTATCGTGGCAAGTCCAAATAATTCAACCATTTTCTTCTCAGAAACCTGATTTAATTCCATTTCACGAACATAACATCTTAAATACCTTGAAATATTCCTCCCATCAAATTGATCAATTTTATTGACCACTACTTGCAATGCTTTCGTTGCCAAAGCTTCCTTTCGATCATTGCTTTGCTGTTGCTGCATTGATAATGAGAAGGCTTGAAACATACTAGCAATAGACGGATCCACGTGTATACCTTGTCCTTTAGAAGAATCCCCATCAAAAATTCCTCCCAAAAATCCTTCAAAATTTTTATTTTTATTTTCCATAAAATAAAGATAAAATCAACCGAAATCCAATACCTTCCACCTCAAGCTTTCACGTCGAGTTCACCACTTTTGTTGTATTACGTGCTTTCCTGCTCAAGAACGCGTCGGGCGTCTGGCTGTAGAAGGTAGTATAGAGATTCGCCAATATTCAAGCAGTTTATCAATTTTTGATTGTTGGAATACAAATAATTGTAAGAATACACCGTAAATCTATACGGATGCCCTTCGACTGCTTGTCAAAGTCCTTTTTGCCCCAGCCGGTAGGTCTCTAGACGTTACAGAGAACCCCGAACAACCCAAATTGCTAATCTTCGATACCGCTTTATACTCACGATCTCGTATCTACTGACTGTCTTGTTAGATTAACCCAATAAATTTCATTCACTCTGCATACTCAATCCTATAGACACCCTTTTAACTCTTCATCACAGACGTAACTTGATTTCATAAAACAGTCAAGAATAATCAAACCCACTTCATTAAAAATCCCGATTCACCATTACAACACTGACTTCGGCAACGATTGCCTCAGTCTTCCCAAAACCCTATGAAAAAAAAAAACCCCAATTCTTCATCTTTTTTTCCCGCCTGAAGCATGAAGCTAGCTCTCTCCCCACAAACCCTAATGAAACCAAACTAGTGACCTTGAAAAGAGCTTGAAGTTAGCTCTTTAATCCAAAAAACCCCCATCTGAAAAAAAAAAATCCCCCCCCCCAAAAACATATTCTCCTCCTTAACCTTATCCTCTAAATTTCTTCAATCTTCTGTCTTGGATCCGGGATTGGCTCCCACTGTCAAAGCTTGGATCCAAAATTGGCTCTCGCCATCAGAGCTTTCTCTTCGTTTTTACCTTTAAAAGATCTTTTTATCAAAAACAACGTTCCCTGAAACGACACAGAGAACAGGACAGCCCGAAACAGAATCGAAACCGCGTAATCGGGACCACATTGAGTCGCCCGACCAATTCAGGTCTCATATTGGCTAAGAGTCTAGTAGTAAGACCCGGATGTTCCCGAAATTGGATCAAATTAGTCCTTCGCGTCAGATTGGCTAAGGCCCATAGTAAGACCTGGATTTTCTCGTAATTAGACTACATTGGGTTGTCCGACCAATTCAGGTCTCATATTGGGTAAGAGGATTCGGATTGGATTCTTGAAATTGGATCCAATTGGCTCTTCGAACCAGGCTCATCCGTTGTGTGAATTGGTCCTTTCCCTTCTTGTTGACTCCCGTTATTGGAATCGAACGAAGCATTTCAGTATGCCCCGGCTGACTGTAACGGGGTGACTGAACCCGGCCACTCAGTATTTGCACTGGAGGTAGTCGTTGCTCCCAATATTCGAGGTAACTGAACATTAATAAAAGTCCTCTTTCTTTATATTTTCACAGTATACTCGTGTTACAACACGATAACGTTTGATTCATTCAGGTCCTGAATTGGTTTCTTGTCTTTTTGTTAGCCTCTGGTAAGCACTGCGTTCACTACCTCGACATAATATATTGGTGAGTCTCGTTGAACAGGGCCTTTGTTCTGCGTCAGTTGGCTTGTTTGCTTTTGCTGGTCCCGGTTATTATAATTAAAGGGCGCATTGCACTACTGATAAGTGTGACCAGACTCCTTACAATTTCCACATATTGGAGCATACTCATCATTGGCCCTTGGATTAGGACATTCACTTGCATAATATCTAATTTTTTTGCAACGATAGCAACGAAGTGGTCTCTTGCCAACTCCTTCAGGGATAATGGGTGTCTCTATTGGTATATAACGGCTAGGTCTGTTCCATGTCGGATGAGTAAAGGAACTTGGTTGATCCATTGTTATTGTAGACTTTGGCATTGGCTTTGTCATGGGTGGATATTGATGGTATCTTGGTTGGTTCATCACCAATCCGTGAGTATTGGATACACCTTCTTGGTAAAATTCAGAGTTTAAAAAATTGGAATAATTCTTGTTTTGTTTATTCGCTTGATTTCCATTTCAACCAAACCCATTTCCCGTTTATACTTGATTGACGTCCTACTGGGTTGGTTGAGTCATTATTTGGTTATTGAGTTGTTGTTGCTTCCGTAAATTCTAACAGTTGGTAGTAATATACTTGGCCCTGCATAAGGTACATTGTACAGTCATTTGGGGTGGTGAAGGACATTCTATTACTAAATGATCTTGCTCCTTACAATTGCTACACCAGAACATTGGGACACATATTGATTGGTTTATACTTTTTTTCTTTATCCTTCGCCAGATTCACAACCAATTCATCCATTTTTTTCGTCAATGTTAATAGCAATGACTAATTGAGATCCCTTGATATCAATGCATTTGGTAATTCTTTCGTAGGTATTGATTTTTGATATGCGAAATAAGGCGCATACAGGTGTGATGATGATGGTAGTACAACTTGTAATGGAATGATATCCACTATTCCCTGTGGAATTGTACCATAATCATTCCTTCTCAGATAACTTTTCAATGCGTCATTTTAATTTGTCATTTGATAACCTCCTTGAGATGGAATCATTGTGGCTCCAACTGTTAAGTTCTGGTCATAGTGATATTCTTCCCATACTTACGCTCGCTCAAGAGATGATGCAATGGTGGCTGATTGGGCGTCCTTTACAAACATCTTCAATTCTAGTAGGTGTAGTCCATTAACCAATATGGACAACTCAAACGATTCTGATATTTGGTTATTTGGCTATTTTCGAAGTATATCTGCTACACGACCATAATATGACTGTATCACTTCCCTTGATACCATTCTGCTGTTCATTAATTTTTCTCTAAGACATTCTTCAAAACCAATTGGTCGAAAATGGGCTAAAAATGTATTTTTCAATGCCTCCCAATTGATAAATTGTCCCACAGGTTGGCGGTTATACCACTCAAATGTTGTGTCTTTCAATGTCACTAGCAGCCATCTTAATCAAATGTCTTCTGTTAACCAAGAATTGAGACAAATGTTGATCTGGATTTACACCTGGCAAATCCCAAGAAGTAGGTAATTGCACAACACTAGTCGTATGATCGCCTACTGCACCCATTTGTATTGTAATCGGAATGGCTGGTCCTCCTGACGCCATTGAATTTTTAAAATAATCTCTGCTTTTCCTTATTCTAATTTCCGAGGTCTCAGTGCTCCTCAATTTACTGTTATTTTCCACAATTAGTTTTATTGATTGAATTGCAAGTAAAAACGTCAGATTTTGAAACACAATATATTTATCTTTATTGGCGACCAATTTGTGCCAATCTAAAGAGCTACTATTGCTCGTTTCAGTCGTACCCCCTATTGAAAAAATATCCAATGGAGTACCAAATTCTTCTACGGTGTCGTATTACGTGCTTTCTTGCTCGAGAACGCGCCGGGCGTCTGGCTGTAGAAGGTAGTATGGAGATTTGCCGATAGTCAAGCAGTCTATCAGTTTTTGACTGCTGGAATATAAACGACTGCAACAATGTACCGTAAATCTATACGGATGCTCTTCGACTGCTTTTCAAAGTCTTTTTTTTGCCCCAGCCGATAGGTCTCTAGACGTTACAGAGAACCCCGAACAACCCAAACTGTTAATCTTCAATATCCCTTTGTACTTAAGATCTTGTATCCACTGACTGTCCTGTTAGATTAACCCAATAAATTTTATTCACTCCGCATACTCAATCTTATAGATACCCCTTTAATCCTTCAATCACAGACGTAACTCGATTTTACAAAACAGTCAAGAATATTCAAATCCACTTCATTTAAAAATCCCGATTCACCATTACAACACTGACTTCAGCAGCGATTGCCTCAGTCTTCCTAAAACTCTACGAAGAAGAAAAATCCAAATTCTATGTCTTTCCTTCCCCGACCCGAAGCATGAAGCTCCTCTCTCTAATTTCCTTGATCTTCCAAAAACCTCCAATGAAAACCGAACTAGTAACCTTGCAAAAGCTTGAAAACTTGCTCCCCCCGATTCCCCCCGAAAAAAACCTCCCCCCTCAAAAATATATCCCACCTAACCTTATCCTCTGAATTTCTTCAATCTTCCATCTTAGATCCGGAATTGGCTCCCACCTCAAGCTTGGATCCGAAATTGGCTCTCGCCGTCAAACTTTCTCCTTCGTTTTTGCCTTTAAGAAATCCATTTACCGAAAACAACGTTCCCTGAGACGGCACAGAGAATAGGACAGCCTGAAACAGAATCAAACTCCGTAATTGGGACCACATTGAGTCGCCCGACCAATTCAGGTCCTATATTGGAAGAGATGCCCGTAGTAACCTGGATGTTCCCGTAATTGGGTCAAATTGGTCCTCGCGTCAGATTGGCTAAGACCCGTAGTAAGACCTGGATTTCCCGTAATTAGACTGCACTGGGTTGACCGGCCAATTCAGGTCTCATATTGGATAAGAGGACCTGGATTGGATTATCGAAATTGGATCCAATTGGCTCTTCGAACCCGTCGTGTGAATTGGTCCTTCTCTTCCTGCTGACTCCAGTTATTGGAATCGAACGGAGCATTTCAGTATGCCCCGGCTGACTGTAACGGAGTGACTGAACCTGACCACTCAGTATTTGTACTGGAGTTGGTCGATGCTTCCAATATTCGAGGTAACTGAATATTAATAAAATTCCCCTTTCTTTTTATTTTCACTGTATACTCGTGTTACAACACGACAACGACTCCTTCTCTTTCAGTTAATGGCCTCAAAATTTCCAGTGAAATGTTAACAAAATTTCCCGCAAGTGTTCTTCGCAGTTTTTCTAACGATACATACGACTGCAGAATTAACAGTCTGTCTAGTTCTTCATATGTTTGGATGCGTCGACCAGCTTGCAACTATGGTTTAATCCAATTCTATCGATGCTTCCATTTAAGATTTCGTTCTTGCTCCTCTCTAAGCAAGTTCTTTCTTTGCGCTCTTCCATGTTTTTCTCTCAACTGATTTATTTTCCTCGATGTAATGCTCTCATTCTTATTAACTATAATCTTGCTTCAAATACTATAGAAATCGTCTTCAATTGTCAATTTTTTCACACGTTTGGTAATTAATTCTTAACACTCAAAGCTATTATCACTCCCTGACAGTGGCGCCAAAATGTGATTGCTCGTTTTACTTATTCCAAATTAATCTAATGGGAATAAACTTGTATAGGGGGATTCGAACACAAGGAATGACTAGTTGCTTAAGCGTTCACGTTAGGATCATACAATCAATTACCTCCTGAATGTATTGTCTCTATTTCCAATATCTGATCACACAAGGAAACTATAATCTCCTCCTTCACCTTATTAGTCTCTTCCTTATAGTAATTCAGTCATACCAATAACTGCTATTTCCACCAATATATTCACCTTCATAATCTCCAATTGTAATATTATGCCCTCACAACTTTCAGCACACAATTACCCTCGTTCCAATCACTGGAATTCTTCACACAAAACTGCCATTCACATTACAGTATTTCACACAAATACAGACTCATTCTCTCTACTGAACTACAATCAGATTTCAGCATTCAATCTTTCTTCTTCTTAAATAATACCAATAACATTTCCATTCCATAATTCACTTCACAATATTCAAAAACTTTCAATCCTCTTATTCAAAGAAAATAACAAACAAAAGAAAAGAGTTAGCACCAAGCTTACTCCAACTCACACTATCATAACAATGGTCCTCGGCTTACGACTCTCACAGTCTGGCTCTCGGCTTACGACTCTCACAGTCTAGCACCTTAATTAACTTCTACAACTCCTATATACTTTTTCTTGATTTTCCAGATTTTAACCGTAATTCTGTAATTAACCGCTTTTAATAGCTAAATCACTCATCCGTCCTCCTGAATTTCCTATTATATGGACTATTAATATATTTTACCAATATCTTTCAAAAACGAATTAATATCTATTCTACAGCATCTATCTTCTTTCAAAATCAAATCCTTAGTCTTATTCTTATAATCTTTTATTAGAACATCATCCAAAAAAAGTATTAACTTCTTTGGTATAAATTTTCTTAAAATTTGGTTCATTATATTTTGCATATAAGCCATAAAACTAATTGTACCTTGTAGGAAGATATGCATGCATATTAAATCCAAAAAAGTCTTCATAATAGTTTAATTTCTACCTTCATTTACTAATTAAAATTAATCATAAGTCAAGTATGAATCCCTACTAGAATAAATGGCATGTTCCACAAAAGCTTCTACTACTTTATCTAGTACTAGTCCAGACTTCATATTCCTAATAGTTACCTTGTTGGCCAATTGTATGTTTTGAATGAACCTAAGTACTCTAGACTTCTTTAGCATAATGAACCACACATTTAAGTAAGATGCAATAGATGGTTTAAGGATGCACATCTTGACCTTTTTCTTCAATAAATCTATCAATTTGGAAAGCAAAGCCTTTGGTATCGAAATAGGCTTCAAATTCTAAGGCACATGTAGAATGGTAAAAATAACCATAGATGCTACTATGCTAGGATCCACACTACCAATTATTTCAGGTGCAAAGGTAAAAGCCTTATCATGTTTAGAGAATATCTCTATAAACTTCTCTTTCTACTTTGGTCAAAAAATCACTCTTTGTAATCTTCAACTTATTCAAAAATTCTTTAATAAATTTATGGCCAATCTTTCTCAACTCCCTCAATCTTTACACTATAGTAGCTTATTTAATATATTCTTTGGTATTTTGAAGCAATTGAGTTGCTGTGAGCTTCACCTTTTTAGCCATGGTTTTATACTTAGTCTACACCATAACTTCTTGCAATATCACATGACTATCAATTATTCCAAGCATCTTGAAAAATTCTTAAATCTCCTCATATATTTATTTTGAGTAAAGCTTCATAATAATATTAGTTCTACCTCCATCCATATGTAAAGTCAATCCCTTGAAAACCTTTACATAATCATCTTTAAATCCTTTTTCTTCAACAACATCTAAAGTGCACTTATGTTAGATGTTGTTGAAAAAAAAGGATTTAAAGATGATTATGTAAAGGTTTTCAAGGGATTGAATTTGCATCCAATCCTTTGAATTTTTTTTCATATTTCTTCATCCAATCCTTATATATATGACTTAAATCTCCAACCTTTTAAAATCTTAAAACCTCCAAAGTTGTCAAATCCAAAAATCTATACTTAAAGTTATCTACACTAAAAAATATATGGATAAAAGACTCACTTATATCCTTGTACCTCCATGCTATAGAAATGCTCTTTAAAAATCCAAAAACTCTTTATTGGTCATCAAAGAAGCTTCTCTTAATTGATATCTATTTTGTTCATGATTTGGTCTATCATCACAAATTACATTGATTTTTTTCCATCATAGTTTTTAATCCTTGCATAGTGAGAGCCATCATTTAAGACCTTGGTTTCAATTCTTGTAGTTGTAATATAAGGTTGTCTTAAAATGACTGAATAACTAGCGGAGTTTTCCATAAAGAAATTATTTTCTACCTCCACATCTCTAATCTTTGTTCTAATTCTTAGACATGTTCTATATAAATTACCTTGCTCATTGTTCGCGGCCCTCAATACCAATCTATGGTTAATATCAATCGACCACTTGTCCATCTCATAAATTCTCCTTAATATGATATTAATCTCATATCCATAATTGATAAATACCAAGGTATGCTCTTTGAGGTTTCATAGTCTCATTTGTACCTTTATAGTGATTTTAGCCCAAAAAAGATGTGTAAATTGACCACTCATCTTCTCACCTTCAAACCTTCCATGAAAAGTACAATTAGATACATTTACTTCATTCATGTCTATATTATGCTCCATTTCTTTGTTGCTTCTTGCTTCTCCTTGTTTTTTGCGTCTATGGCATTGAGTAATCACGTCCTTTCTTTTAAGTGGCATCTCCATAAATATATGTACACAAAGTTGGAAAAAAACTTGTCCTATCTTTGATCTTCTTTCTCTATCAAATAAGAATCCAATGCCTTTACCATAACCGCCTCCACTATTATTTGACTTTTTCTCTTAATGACATTAATAATAATCTCAAAGTCCTTCTTCTTATCTTCATTTGTCATTGCTCGGTCACCAATAGTACTACTGTCATATTGTGTGGTTTTTTAGCTAGGAATACATTAGATACTTAGCTGTAGAGAGTTTAGTTTTAACTTATTGGCCAAGCTCCAATAAGTTATTTAACCTTTAAAGTAGAAGACAAATAAATACTACAATATCAATAAGATATCATACTAGTAAAATCTTTTATATTTAAGAAGGTTTATACAAAAAGGTTTCTAAAATATTTAGAAATTTCCTAATATTCTTGGTTATATCAAATCATAACTAACTATTTGCTAATAAGTTAGATTTTTAATAATTCTAAAGAAAATCCATAATCTCCTTTCAAAAACTCATCTTTATATCAAAATTTAACCATAGCTCTATATATCCATCTTCAACATATATATAAATTCTTGACTTCCAAAAACCCCTTTACTTTGTATAAAATACTCAAATTATAATAAAATCCCTTCAAAATATATTTTTCCTATAAAAGGTTTCTTCTTTCTAAACTTTAGAAATTCATATCTTTTTATCCAACTATTTAATTTTTTTAAAATTTAAAAATAATATAAAATTCATCCTTAAGCATTACTGTAAAAAAATTCAACTAAAAATTTGCTACCTATTGTCTTGTATCTTAAAAATCCTAACAGGTGCTTCAAATCCTAATTAACAAGTATTTGAGTACTATTTTCTTCATATCTCACAAATCCAAAATCTAAATGCTAGAAAATATATGTATAAAATTTAGTAATATAAAAATACACATTTTTACAAAGTTTTAATCAAAATCTTATCAAATTACATAATATATAGCTTAAAATACAACCACTAGCAATTTGGATCACTTACTACTCCTTAGATTCCATGCACTGGCTTCAACTTCCAATATCTTCCTTATTCTAGCTTAGAATTCATTAAAAAATATATAGAAAGTATAGCCAAAAAAGTACTCTCTTTAATCTCAGTTGCGGATCCTCTGTTGCTTTTTGTATATGTAAATTATACTCAAAAGAGTGATAATAGATACAAAACCAACACCTTGACTTTGAGTGCCTATATCTCATTCATAAAAACTTGAAAGGACTTAAAACTTGTACCAAAACCATAGTCAAAAACTTGAACTTATTGATCTTAGTCTTCAATGTTCAAATCTCTCCAAAAACTTAACCCTAATTCCTAATATGGCCTTAGGTAGCCTTCTTGAAGCCCATTGGTCATGATTTTTGACCAATAGGAATAGAAATTTTTATCATCCATCTCCATTCATCCATATGGATGCCCTAACTTCTCTTTTTTGCTACCAAGATTCTTCTCTAATTCTTTTTTTTATAAGATTTAGATAATATATGCCCTAAATACCAAATAAAAGAATCAAAATAAAACTTCAACGGTCACCAATGTCTAACAAAGGCAACTCTAAATATTTAAAATTTACTACTAATAAGATTAACTTCAAAAGTTACTATCAAAAAAAAATAAAGTTATATAAATTCTAATAGAAATCCTTTTAAAAAACCTCTTTTTGAGGTAGTAATCTATCCTTATTCTATAACCAACAAAAATCCACTATCGTGGCTTTTATCATGTTATCTAGTATATTATGTATTAAATATATAAATACATTATTTTCACATCGTAGCCAAACCACAACACAACATTGCATCCTATACTCTCTTTCAATCATTAATTAAATCTCTCTTGATGGACTTATTAGCAAAAAGGACAAAAAACATATCCTCTTATTCTTCATTTATTACTTGCAAGAAGAGCTTGGTCTTCCTTACATTCAATAAAAATCTCTTTAAAGATGAAAATTGAAAGAATTTTCTCTCAAACTTCCCAAACAATTTGTTAGAGGTTATAGACCTCTCCAATTGTTATTCAATCCATTTCAGAAATGATCTCTTTATGACTCTATCCAAATCCTCATTGAAAAATTCATCTCTTCACTTCTCCTCAAAGTCACTCTAAGCCTCTAAATTATCTCCATGTAAATCCTTCACTCTCTTTTTAATTTCAAGTATGCATGCCAATTTAAAACTAAAGATATAACAAGATTTTAGGACTTGATCTACCTCCATCTCTTCAACATATGCTCAAAAAAACTTAGTGATATTCCTTCCATTGAATCTTTCATCCTTATTAACTATGCCTTGCAATGCCTTGGTGATCCTCTTTTTATTTGATTATACCTTTTGTTTATCTTCTTATGAACATACTCAAATCAAGAGCAAATCATTGGTATTTACTCTCTCAGTGCCACTTATACCAGCCCTTCCAAAATCATCTATCATCTTTAAATATCAAAAATCTCACTTCTTTTCTTTTAATTCTTGAATTATTTCTCATACTCTAAGCTTTCATCTTAGCTCCATAACTCCATTGTGTTCTACTTGTACTCTCAATTGCCTTGAAGATGCTCTCAATAAAAGCACCAAACTTTTGTTAAGAAGGCAAGCCTCTTTTGGAGAACATGGAGTCTTTGATTACAAGTAGATCATAAGAAGGTACGATGTTGTCTCAAATAAAATCAAATATAAAGGGCAAATCAAAGATTATGTATAATTTATAAATTAATTTCTTTCTAGTATTAGGATGTATCTGATCTCAAACTCTAGTTTTAAATTTAAATCTTTTTTATTAAAATATCAATTACTCACTTATTACTAATTTAATCTAAGTAAAATTTAGCTCATTGAAAATAAAAATAAATAAATAAAGAAGAAAATCAAATAAATAGCATAAAAAACTCCAAACTAGTCTTGAAATTCATTATTCAAAAAATCTAGCAACTCCATTTCAAATTTTTTTTTAATTTCTTTTTTTATAGCTCCATTTCTTATATACTATAGCTTGTTGAAAAGTTGACAATCACATCCTTCCAAATCTGAACAAAAAAAGATGAAAATTCAAAAAGTAGCTTAAAAAACTTTGAACTAGTATTTGAAATGCTTGTAATTTTATACTTTCTATATAAGTCAATTAACACAAAAAGTTACATAACTTGGTTTTTATTCTACTTACATTGAAGAAAAACCATGTGCATTGAAACTTGAGGAAATTAGTATCTTATAAATTGCTTGATTTCTAATGAATATATCTAATAACAATTTTTTTAAAAAAATCACAAAAATCAAGGAAAAGAGAGGATCAAATATGGAGCTTACTATAAACAATGTGGTCTAGTTTTTATTTTTGAAGCAAAAATAAGCAAGATGTCATTCACAAAATAATGCATGGTGGTTTCTCTTCCACACCTATATTTATTTTTTAGTGAAAAGCTATTCATTTAATCTGAAATATCTCAACTAGAAAAAAAACTAAAAAAATATATACTAATAATAATAATTATCTATGTTAATCTAATAATAGAATATCTAATATTTTCTTATAAACTTTGCCATCAATACATCAACAGAACTTTGCTTTCAACATCACTTTGATTCATTTATTGTAATTCAATTATTAAACAAAGATTTGATTAATATATAACAAAACTAAGAAATATGAGTTATATTACTCTGCCATCATTACAAAATATGGTTACAAAAGGTCTTATGCAATGCCATAAAAATCATCATGTATAACTCCCTAATCAACTATAAAACATAGTGATGAATTATAAAATGAATTGTGAATAAAACATAGTGATGAATTATAAAATGAATTGTGAACTCCACAAAATATGAACCTTTTTGATAAAAACAAAGATCCATCCATACAGTGAATGAGAGCCGCCACTTGTTTCTTTGAGCATTTTTAATATATAGATTATTAAAACGTTAAGTTTAAAATTTCAATGACATAACATAAAATATAAATTATTTATATTAAAAAAATATAACAAATAAATCCAATAATACATATCAATAATTATAAACTAAATTTTTATAAGATACTTGTAATCAGATCTTTTAGAAATTATAAATTAGTTAAGACTTATAATCTATTTATACTGATTTTTCATATAATTCATCAAGTAATTCTAAATTACAATGAAATTAAGTGAATCTATACCATTGCTAAAAAATTCAATGTGATTGGAGATAGAGTGTAGAAGTCTCTTTGATATTTTTTTAACTTTTTTATAGTTATTGTACTTAATGAAATCAAAACCATGCTCTTTGATGCATTTCTATTTTTCATTTTTTTCAATAATTATATAGCTCTCTACAAATAACTATTAAAAAAATTTCAATCAAATAGATATTGGATAAATTACTATGAGTCACTATTCTTGCTATTATGATTCATAAAAAAAAGTAATAAAAATAATAATGATTTTATAAAATAAAAAAAATGATCAATCGTCTCTTATTGAGTGTTAAGCCTACACTAGACGTTGTCATATTATAATTGTTTATAGTATGTAAAAATTAACTAAAATAGATAATATATTTATAAATAATGATGTATTTTAGAGTGGTTAGTAGGTTAGTATAAAAATAGTTGATGTAAAAATATTATTTTGATATTTACGTATATTGATTATAGTGTTTAAAATATATAATATTTAGATATCTAATATAAAATTTAAGGAGAAGATTGGAGCTCAAAGATGAAGATCCAAACCTCTAAGAAGCTTATTTAGAAGGATGAAGGTAAGGTTTGGATAGATGAAGGCTAAAAGTAAAGATCTTTATCTCTATTGGTTGAAGGCCATGCCCAATGGACATTCAACACAATATTTGCAACACTAATAAAGATTTCAATGACTTCAAAAAGAAATTTAAAGATCAAAAGCAAAAGTTATAAGTTTTAGGATTTGGGCTATAATTTAGATACAAATTTTAGAGGATTTGAAGTTAAGATGATGAAGTTATAGCCATTTGAGATTAAGGTGACTTTTTAAGATATATTGTTGCTATTTTGAAGATACAAAGAGTTTTATGATAGATTTTGAAGATTAGAAGATGCGCTTGTAAGAGTGATTTCAAGATCTATATCTTTTATGAAATAATTTATGCATTTGGAGTTTGATTGAAGAAGTTATAGAGGGTTGAAGATAGCACATGTAGTTCATCGGCAATAAGTGAGTCGTTTTGTTGATAGTAATGGTTGAAGCCATATCTTGAGTTTTTGGATGAATTTTTTACTAAATTTTTTTTAAAATGTGTGTTATTAAGTCAAGAAACTATATATTAAAATTTTATGGTATTTGAATATTTAGTTTGTGAGATATAAAGAAATTTTCACACATGTATATGTAAGCAAGGATTTGAAGCTATTGTTAGAATTTTAGCAATATCTCTAGATCCGTAATGAATTTATAATTAAAATTTATTGTGGTAGTTGTTAAAAGTACATCAATACTTCATGTAAATTTTGGATTTGTTTGGATAGTCTGATCATGAGATATGAGCTATTGAAGTTTAGAAAAAAATTATCTTAAGGATATACAAATTTTTTATAATATTTTTATCACTTTTTTGGTGTTCTTTGATATTTAAGGCTTATGTATTGATGTAATTGCTCTTATAGAGACAATTTTATATATAGACTTGGTATTTTTAATATCTAGATATTTGGTTGAGTATTTAGTAATAGTTAGAAGCCCAATGCTTTTTTAAGGTAAATTCTCTCTACCACGATGATATAAAACAAAAATCAAGAAAATATTATCATCTAATTGAAATAACAAAATGTTCATAGGTAGATGTTTTCTTTTTAATAAATCTTTAAGCTCATAGTTTTTAAGAACCAAAGCTACAATTCAATGCTATCAAGTTTTATTGCCTCATGATCTATAGAAATGAATATCACAATCAATCAAAGCTCAAGATCAATTCTCTATAGTCATTACCAAATCAATCTCATTTATCCTTTCAAAAATTTAGTATATAATTTGTACATTAGATAATCAACTTATGAAAATTTTGAACAAAGCAGCTCAAAATTTAAGTGATTTTTTCTTACTACACCTTTTTTCTTAACCTGAGTTAAGAAGAGTATATAAAAGATGCATACAGTGGATTTATGTTCAACTAGGATTAAAATCACAATAAGTATCAACGTTCCATATTTTCTTTTCAAGCTCAATGTTATACATTTAATAGATGCATTCATCAAGGTAAGCTCATAAGTAAAGAATCACCATTGAACAAATCGTTTGAAAGGCTTTCTTTTAGAGACAACATCCTCAGATCCTATAGAAGTCAATACTTTTGTTTTTTATTGTATTTTTGTTGGAGTAGTTATCTCGACTATTGTCCTATCAATTCTTCTTTCATATTATCTATTAATAAAAAACTTAAAAGATTTACTTAATGTAGCCATGCTTTTCCAATTGCAACTAGATTTGACTGTTGTCGCTTGTAGATATGATCTCTAAACAATGTCTACTTCAAAGTGCTCTTCAATAAGTTTCAAACTTATTCTTAGCAATAGAAAAAAACAACCATTACACATGCACTTCAATATCTATAATGTTTAAGTATTGAAATAGAATCATAGAATTATTTTTCTTTCATAGACGTCTAAAAATCTATGTTAGAGTACACTAAAGTAGAGATCAATTGATATTTCACTTGTAATTGTGACTACTCAAGCAATAATGACTATTAATTCATAAGAAGGTGAGAGCAATTAGAAGGTGAAAAGAATCATAAAGCATAGCAAGTAAATGACAAAGAAAGGCCAAAATTCAAAGATTTTCATAGTGCAATGTAAGATACCAAACTTTAACAATTCAATTCCATAAAATAATTCCTTGAAACCTTGTTGTCAATTTTTAACTTAGAGGCTTGATCACTTATGAAGATCTACAAAATGATTCATATAATAGATTGAATACACAAGTTGACTTACTGATAAGAAACACACACTAGGTAAAAACTACATATGTAAGTACTAGATGAATAATAAAAAGCTTATTTTTTATGTCATTCTTATCATTATTCATTATGAACTTGCAACATGTGTTGGTATTTTGTTTGAAGAAATATAGATTAAGTTTTACGATATTGCTATAATGTTGTTGAGTAAATCACTATGTCTTAGAACAATTCATTGAGTTGCCAGCTCAATTTTTTTTTGCTACATAGAAAGCATCCAAAGCATATAAAAACCATCAAAAATTGTACTATGAAAAATATTTTATATAACTATGAAACTAAATAAACTTACAAAATTTAAATAATTGAAACGTAATTCAAAAGAAGCAAAGAAATTAGAAGAACTCACCTCTTTCATTGCTTCCAATTTTCAAACTTGCAAACAATACAAAAAGTCAAGAATTATTTTAATATTTAATTTTGATTCTTTTTTATCAAGATTTTGATTCTTTTCAATAATTCATAGGATTTCATACAAATCCATATACAACAATAATGTCATACTACTATCAATATTTGAAGCAAGAATCTAGTGTGAATTATGAAAAAGGTACAATAAGAAAAGTTTTCTTATTGAAGATTTCTACTACAATTTTATCAAACAACTTGTACTATATAGATTTTGCCACACATAGGAGTTGGTAGATTTCTACCTGAAACATATTATTGATTAAGAATCATGGTTTTGTTAAGAGCTTATAAACTCTAAACAATATTAAATTTTTTGATGAAAACCAAGAAGGGTACATGCGGTAAATAAAAGCCACCAGTTGTCTTCTTGAACTTAATATACAAATTTATAATATATAGATGCAAAGCTTTGTAAAACAACTTATAAAATAGCTTATAAACTTTGTATAATGGCCTATGAACTCTAAAGAAGGTGAATTTTTTTGATAAAAATAAAGACCCATCCATATAATTATTAATAACTACTCTTTGTCTCCTTGAGCAATCTTAATATATAGATTATTTTATTATAATAAATTTATAAAATTAAAATAAAATATTTATTTAATTTTAAATTTTAAATGTATAAAGTCATGTTTGCATTAAATTAGATCATAAAATTACATGTTTTTTGAAACAATGTTTCAAAACTTGCAACTTATTTGTTTTAATATTATTTTTATTAAAAATAATTAATAATCTAAAATATAAAAAATAATAATAAAAATATTTCATTAAAATATTTTACAAGAAATAAAATTTTCTATTTAATCTTTAATTTTGATTACTGTCTATTCAAATGTATATAAAAATAATTATAGTTCATATAAAAATTTATCTCAATAATTAGAATTTAAAATTTCTTAAAATATTTAATAAACCTCTTATACATATAGGGGAATGATAAAGCAATCCAAATTTTTACTAAAGTGACTCACTCTATCTTAAGCATCATTGCATTCTTGGAGCCTCTATCCCTATTCTCAGCAGTTCTTTGATTCCAACCATTGCTAAAGATAGGGGCAAGGAGTTGGAAACTTTAGGAACATGAAAACAACTAGAAATATGAGAATGGCTAAGAATGGGGCATGTAAGTTGATTTAGTAAAAATTTGAGCCACTTTATCATTTCCTATATATATATATAAATACTTAAATAGATATGTAAAGAGCTATAAATTTAATATAAAATGATAATTTAAAATATAAAGAAAGAAAGAAATATGATAATTTTTGAAATACTACACACACACACACACACACACATATATATATATATATATATATATATTAAATTTATATCTTATTCATGAAAAAAATAAAAAGAAATAAAATATTTTGGTATCCTTGAAGATTCCTTGAAATAAAAACATAAAATGTTCATTAAATAAAAATTGAAATTTTCACTAAATAAATAAAAATTGAAATTTTCACTAAATAAATAAAAATATATAGTTTTTAAAATAAATATTTAAAGAATTGAATCATTATATTATTATTTTTTTAATTTTCAGAGTACTTAGAAAACAAGACTTACTTATCCAAAAGCAAAATTGAATAAAGAGCCGGTGAGAGCGTGAACTTCGAATTTCCGTTGAGGAATGAATGGAAGAGGGAGGAGAGGCGAATTTGAAGGAGGGGTTACAAAGTTTACCGTTCCATGAGCGCCCTTTGGTAGCATGACCGTTTGCTAGTAAGTTGGTTGAGTCACCCCCCTTCCCCCCTCAGTCTCCCTCATAAAGAAGTAAGGACTGCGGTGCTCGTGATTCAAGTCTGTGCCATTCTTCTGCCCCCTCCCCTCCCCCGCCACCCCCCCGCCTGTACTTCGTCTTTGTTATTGTTGTTGCGCTCTTGAGTTGCTGCATCGTCTGCCTCGCTGTGTGTATTGTACCGGCGTCTTTCTTGGATTTTGTGGAGAATGTGCAGCTCTCTTGTGGTTTTCACTGAGACGGACTGGTGCTCTGGCGTGTCCTCGCCGGTTGTGAGTTGAGAGCCCGCGGCGCTCTTGCAGTTTTGCTCCTCATTGCGTTTTCTCCTCGGTGTTATTCGTCGTGCGGAGCTCGTATCGTCGAAATGGCCTGCAGGAGCTGGTGTGCTTCTTTGGTGATCGCCGTAATTGTTGCTCTCATGTCGATTGGTCTGCAGAGGGCCGTGGTCATGGCACAAGTTTCTCCCGCACCGGGTCCCGGGTCGGCGGAAGCTCCTACTTCTGGAGCGGCTAGCGGCGCTTTTGCCACCAGCTTTGCAGTCTTCCTCTCCAGCTTGACGACTTTCGCGGTGGTGTTCTCTCAGTGGTGGGATGCGGTTCGGTTCTGTTCGAAATGAATGGGAGAATGTTCTCAAATTCCCTCCACCTTAGGAAGTGCTCAGAGTTTCTCTTGGCATTTTCTTATATTGCCTTTTCGGATTATTTTGGATGCTCCGCAGTATCTGCATGAGAGGTATGATGTCCACGAAGCTGGGGTCTTAATGCAGTTCGTTCAGCTGATTAACTAGCTTTTAGAGCATTCTTTAATGTGATTAAAGCTTGTCGATAAAAACAGACTTTTGATAATGGATATTGCCGTATAAGTGACGATGTACGCCAAGGTTTGGCGAGCAAAGAAACATCCTCCTTACTGCCCAGTGGCAAGGTACAGTTGTGACGTTGTACATTTTCCTGTTACATGCAAGACGCGCTAGTGTATCCTCCACACTTCGCTATACCATTTACAATATATGTTCGAAACTGAGGTTCTTTTTTGTATCCTTCACCTTTTTTGAGGACCGTTGGCCGAAGGTTGCGTGGATGGTAGTGGTGCAGTTCCCGGGTGGTCTGCGCAATACAGTTAGCTTTATACGAGGCTTAGAATCTTTTTCGTCTTGATTTTTGTCTGGATGAGTTTTAACACTTACACCATCTCCTGGTACGAGCGTCACCCTTACCATTTTCTTGAGGTTTAAAACTGCAGGTAAAGCTATGCACATAAAACCTGTCTCATGAGTTTCATCTTGTATTAAGTCAGATTTTAAGACAAAAAATAAATAATTCACAAGACTGGAGGCAAATCGATATCCAGTTGGCTTAGACGGTGGGCATATGATTCTTCTTGCCGAACACGTACGATTGTGACAGAATCTTCGGCGTACAGGGTGTCATAGCAGATGCAAAGGAAACATGTATTTCTTGACATCAACATGATCATGACGCCACGGTAACCGACAGCACTGCGGGGGTTCATTGTTCTGCGAATTCGAAGGGCGTCAGTCACCATGTCTTCCACTGACATAATCGCTAACTGATCGTCAGTCCTGATTTGTGTATGTCAAGACAAATTTTCCCTTAATTGCTGACTCTGGCAGTTCACTAACTGGTGTATCCACCGTACCAGTAACTTTAGAACTGAGCAGACCAGAACAGTACCAGTCTATCACGCGGCAATCTGTGTTAAGGAGTCTTCGCTATTGAAACATGCGTTCTTAGCCTGGTTTCAACATTTTAAAGTCTGAACTTATTGCATGTTAAAATAATGGACTTGATTCCTCACGTCAGAAAAGATAATGTAATAGGGTGATATATTATTGGACTCGTCCACAAAAACTAATCAAAGTTGTCTTAATTTAATAGTTAAATAATTATTTTGATCTAAATATTCTTTATATTTAAGTAATATTTTTAAAAACTAGTTTTGAATCTGGAAAAGCACATATAATGGCAGCAATTGAAAGTTACAGTTCTGAATTAAATAATTTTGCATGTATATCTTAAAATCTTTTGAAATGCCAAAGTTATCACATAGATTGTAAATAAATTATTTAACTTGTGAGAGATTTAAAAATATTATCAATTTATAAAAAAACTATATTAGAAGTCTTGAGTATTTTGCCAATAAAGAAGTATCTTTTGGTTTAGGTTATATTAAAAATTTCATTTACATAATTCTCTCTTAAAGCAATATGTTGCATATATATAGATTAAGTATATATATTCATATATATATATATATATATATATATATATTTAAAGAATAATTAAATAAAATTATTAAGCATAGATAAGAATGTATTATCATGTGTATGGTATTAAGATTTTGTTAGTTCTAAATCATGAATATATTAAGTTAAAGTAAAAAAACATGACTTATAAACCACAGCTTCTATTTACGTCATTAGTTTTAAAAAAATTCTTATACAAATAACTAACACATAAATACTATTTTTAGTCTGATAATTTACTTATAATTGTTTTTATGATTAATATAAATTACTCAACTGATGTGATCAATTTAGGTAGATGTAATTGACTTAATTGGATTTCTTTAGTTGAAATGTAAATGAATCAATTACAGTTTTAAAAATTCTAATGTTTTAGTTTTTTTTCAGTAACATCATTCAAGTTATTTTCAGATACATTATTTTATTTTAAAAATCAAAAACTTAAAGATGCATGCTCTTAAATACATGCATTTTTCTTTCACCTTAATTTTTTTATCATATGATTTTTTTGAATTTCATGAAAACAATTGTTTTCTCAATTTTTTAATCTACAGATCAGATTATGATTATTTTTAATACTAATTGTCTAAAGAACTTGACAGCTAGTAATTTTTTTAAAATTATTTTATTTACTTTCTGCATTTGTTTTTAGTTTTTAATTTTTCATAGCTTGTACAAATATTGCTTGCATTATATTGATCTTTAATAAGTAGTGTGTAGAATTTGCTAGGAATTAGATTGGTATACAAATGTTAAAATAGAAACTTGATAAAAAATAATTATATCTAAGAGTTTATAACCTTGATTCTCTTAGAAATCTTAAATCTAATTAACTCTAAGTCTCAAACTCTACTAATTTTATAAAAACTTAAAAAAAATTCTAAGTATATTTCATAAAAATTGTAATTAAATCCTAAAAAAATCCAAAAAAAATCCTAACCAAACCTTTAAAAATTCTTATCAAATTCTAATTTTTTATAATAAAATTTTGTACAATCCTAAAATTGAATGAGCACCTTTCTAACAAATAAAGTTCATGCCAAATTTACTTTAATATTAAATTTCTTTGATAAATTAAAGCTTATTTTTTTATTTTTTTATAGAAGATCTTATATATATATATATATATATATATATTCATATGTCTCTAATATATCCTTAGAATATTATTTTTTTTATTATGTATCAAGTGAATGATTCAAATCATTAAAAAAAAATTATGTAGACTTATATCAATAATATGAAACAATTGTAAAAAAAAAAAAAAAAAAAAAAAAAAACAATTACTGTTATTCAAATATCATAGAGTTTTTTTTATTACAATGTTGGCTTATATGAATGTCAAATACATTAAAATAAACTATGATTAAAAATACAAGATAGCATATAAGTGATATTTTTATTTAATTTTATATATATATATTAAAAGATATCAACTTGATAATATGTACCTAATTATATGTATATATATATATATATATATATATATATATATAAATCATCAATAGTAAAAAATACTATTTCAAGTAAGTTCATATTTAAATAAATTTAGCATTTGAAATTATATTATTATTATCAATAAAATGTCATTATTTAGCAATATTGCGTTAGTTGATCTTAAAAGATTTATACTAAAATATTAATATTATTAATAATTGTATCAATCAAAATATTAAAAAATCTTCATGTTTTCAAAGCACCAAAAAATGTTGTTCTAAAAATTACTTATGTTTTTATAGGGAACCATCTTTTGAGCCAATATAGTTTGTCATAGACAAACTATTACCTACTTCAATTATTTAAGTGGTAATGAGTAGTATTACAATTTGATTATTAACTATAGCACAAACTAATGTATGTATTTATATTTATGATCATTTAAATAATAATTTGTCAAATTAATAAGTAATTATTAAATATGTCAAAAAATATATGCAAACTCTATTTTTCTATCTTTATTATTGTATTGTTGTATCTATAGATGAATATCTTTATAGCCAATACATGCACAAGTCTACTACTGATTATAATATTTATTATCAATATGCTTATTGTGACATTGTAATCTTGCTCTTATATATTGATGACCTTAAACAATCCAAGATTCTATCTTATTTTATAGCCAAATTCAAGTTGCAGCTAAGTAGAGTATTTGCAATGATGGATTTAGGTTCTATTTGTAAATTTTTAGGTATCTAAAATACTTGCATTCCAAAAAGGGTCATCTTTTATTAATCAAATTATGCACAAAAAAATCTCAATAATTTTGATATAGAAGAACCTCATTAAATATATATATTTCTATCAATAAAGGTCTACAATTTTGAAAAAAAACCAACACACAACCCTTTGATGCACAACTATATTGTGCCATAATTTACAAGCTTTAGTGGCTTACAAAGATGTGTGAGTATATTGTACTGGCCATTGGTATATATAATAGACACATTAATAGTTCACAATAAATTTATTTACAAATTTCCTATAAAATTCTTATAAATTATATAGTAGTATCTATCACTTAATATCTTCTCCAAAGATAGAGAAGAGAATTGTTTCTCAAAATACTTAAATGTAAATTATGCAGAGGATTTCAATAGTTATATATCAAATTTAGTTCATCTTTTTTTTAGAAATTATACCCCTATTTTAGTGTTCTTGCAAGAAAACATCAATAATATGATCTTTTTATAAATAAAAATATAGTACCTCAACAAATTGTACATGAAAAGCCATATTGCTTAGAAGGTTGCTTTAAGGACTTTATTTTGGAGATATTGAACCTATTCATATTAGATGCAATAATCAAAAAGAAATTAAGATTATATATAATTAAATATTCTATAAAATTACTAGGTACTTTGACACAAATTGGCACTTTATAAGACAAAAATTACTCTCCAAAGATATTAAGGTTGTTTACTTATATACCAAAGATTAGCATGTAGATATGTTGAAAAGCCATTAAGTAGAACAAAGTATAGAAGTGACAAAGACAGATTCAACCTTTAAATCCTATCTAATATCATTTTTAATAATTAAACTAAACTTTGAAGCTATTGTATAAACCTTTAAACCTAATCTTTTGTTTTTAAAACCTTAAACTTTGTTCTACTAATACTTCTTACTATCTTGTCACACTTATTCTACATAGTATAGGTACTAAATTGGAATCCACTTTTAATGGCATGGAATTTAGTAGTCCATTGAACATCAAGATTTCTTCTTTTCTTAGATCTTCCTAAATCTAATAGTGGTAATATCACATTCTATAAATATGAAGGTTAAAGTAGATCTTTGAAAATGAAGTTGGTTCAAAGTCCTTGACCTTGGAGTTGCACTTTAAAAGCAATACTTATGATCCGATTGCTCTTTATTTCAACATCAATGTGGTAAAATACATATTATTCAAAGGTCTCTACTAATTAAATGATGTTAAGAAAGGAGATGAAGAAAGTTCATATTGACACTAAATGAACTTGACCTTATATGATACAAAAGTAATAAGGTTTAATAATAATTAGATTATATAAATCTTTACAAGATAGATATTGATGCAATTGCCACTTAACAAAGTATCACCACAAAGACACCAAAGATCATCTATTATGTTAAGTGGTAAAAAAATAAAGACCAAGCATCAATCAAAAATTTAAATTTTTTTTGGAAGAACATGCTCAATTCTTAGTTATCTGTTTGTTATTCAATTCGATTTTAATTCATCTATATTTATTTTTTGCAATCTTTTTTTAATTGAATATTTAGTACTTAATCTTTGACCATTTTTTCAAGAATTGTAAATATTTCACACTATTTTAGTGATTAATTTAATAAAAACTTGGATTGATGTATTATAAAGAGCAATTGGTTGAACAATCTTAAATTGTGATTTGAAATTGATATTTATAATAATCTTATTACCATTTTGTGAGATAAAATAAATCTCTACTAATTGGAGGTTTATTCTAATTCACAATCAATGAATTAAGTATTTAATCCTTAAAATTCTAGCTTTTAATTAAATCTTAATCAATTCTCTCTTAACCTCCTTAAATCACATATGTGTGAGGTAGAAATAACCTCTATTAATTGGAGTTATTTCTAATTCACAACAATGGAATTAAAAATGCTAAAATTATAGCTCTTATTTAATTCAATTTAATTCACTCAACAACTTTTTTTTAATTTATCCAAGTAATCAAGCCATTCCTACTACCAATTCACACATATAATAATAAGCCAACCCAAAATGTTATGCAAATTTAAAAATCATCATTACTACTAATTAAATTTACTTATTTATTTATTTATTTTATTACTATTATTATTAATTTTATTATTTTAATTTCGAATTAACATTCATCCATCAATAAGAACTCATCCTTGAATGATTATCCATCCATAGTTAACAATTCATCCATCATCAAATATTCATCTAAATCCTTATTTTATTTATTTATTTATTATTATTATTATTATTATATATTTAGAGCTTGTAATTCCATGATGTTGAGTAGCCAAGGACAAAACTCCACCCCAGTGCCGCCTGCGAGCTCTTACGGAGACGATGTGCCATGAGTGTCCTTCTCGACTTGGTCCTTGTCGCAAGAACTCCAAAAATTTGATTTCATTCTTGAATTTTGGTTGCTAATAATGTCTCCCATCTATTGATAGAGGTGCCGGAGGACCACATGCCGATGTCACGAGCAGCTTGGTGTACGAAGCAACATTTGCCACCGTGATCGGCTAGTTCAGATTGGCAAGAATGCGTTCAGGATTGGGGTCGGGCTTCCAACACAACTTTCAATAAGCCTTCTACTACGAACGTTCATGTCATAGGTTGTTTTCTCAGCAGCGCAGAGCAACATCGCGCAACACCTTTACCTATTTTACAGAGAGGGAAACCATCACCGCCATCATACCGTGCGTCGCAGAAGGGTAGCCAAGAGCACCCTACGATTCCATTGTGTTCAGAAATTGAACCAGAGCGACAACGGTAGAGTACGGAATCTCCGCAAGAAATTACGGTCCTTGAGCCGATTTCGTCGTAGATCAAAGACAAGAAAAAATGGGATCCAAAAAGAATGACAACTGCACAAACAACGTAAGCTAGCCATGGAATAACCCGCCGCACGATACAAGAATAACAACTAGCACGACAGCATGTCGCTACACTCTACAAGGCAATCATCTCAACATCATGGAATTACAAGATCTAAAACGACGCTACAAGAGCTAACACTCCGTCGCCTATAGCCGCCTATTCAAAGTGGAGCAACTAAGGGCATCAAGAGCCTCATGGAGTCCGCCAATCGATAATCAACAACAACCTCACCAACTAAACTTTCGCAGCACCCTGGCACGTGAAGGAAACGGAATAAATTTCCGAAGCGCCCGGAGGTCGTGAAGACGTGAAGAGAAACCGAAAAAAACAAGAGAGAAAGAGAGGGATCTAGCAGCCGGACTCCTATCGACGAGGCTACTGCCATTCAGGGGCAGCCTCTTGCCACATTGGTCATCTTTTGACTTTTTTTATTTTTATTTATTTTTTTTTTCTTTTGACAATGAGGGCTACTCCCCTTGGCCATCATCTAATGTTAACTACAAAAAAACCTATTCATCATGGAAATTTGTCTTAATAAATTTTACCCTAGATTGCATATCTGCTGTGAACAATCTAATTCCTATTTTTTCCTAAAAATTTTACTATTAACTCACAAAATCTGTGATTTTAAGCACAATAAGTGCATTTTTGTACTAATTATCTAAGTGAGTCAATTCTGTGATTCACACATCCTTTCCAATTGAAACTCTTCAAAGATGATATCAATATACTTATAGTCACAATTCAAAATTGCTTCCAAATTATTTATTTTAACTTACAAATACTATTGTTATAGCCAAGCTAACACAAATGCTTCATAACCTAATATTAGACATGCCTACATATCAAAAGAAGCAAAATAACTCCAATTCAACTCTTGTATTTTATGGTTGGATTTTGTCTAGTTGTATTATTTTAATTTTGTTGTCTCTCCCATAGTTTTATTATTATAATGGATATCCAATAGAGATTTTGGTGCAATATCGTGCTTGAAAATGATGGATGTGGAAGAAGCTATAAAATATGGCATTTTGATGTTGTAGATGGTCACCATCTCTATTAGTTCTATATGGGTGCTGTAAGCAAATGAATTTAAATATTGATGCCAAATGTGGTCTTTGCTTCAATAAGACCTAATTTCAATAATTGCAATAAGTGAATAAATAAAATATTTGATCTTTAATTCAATGATTTTTTAAATTTGAAAAAATAGGTATCATAGTACGCATTAGCAAATTAGATATGTAAAAATTTGATTTATTTTTTTGTTGGGATTATCTAATGTAGTCAATAACTAAATAGAATATGATTACAATAGGAATTCTTAAAAATAATAGAATAATTTTTATGATTTTAAATAATTATAAAAAATATATAGAATTACTTAAAAATAAAATTAACAAATCATAAAATTAAATATTTAATTTTGTATGTATGAATTCTTTTAAATTATGTGAATGAATTATACATATTTTAATAAAATTATATTATCATAATTAAAAAAATTTTTTAGTAATAAAATAATTTTAAGAATAAAATAGAATAGATATTTAATTGATAATAAAAGCATATATAATTAATTATATGTAATTCGAAAAGAATGTGAAAAAACTTAATTGTGAAGATGATTTGTTGTAATAAAAACTAAGTGATTTAGAATGATATGTACATGAAATACTTTGCAATTAAGACTAATATCAATAAATTTAATTATAACATCTAATAAAGATTTTATGCAAGATTGTAGAAGAAACAAGAAATAAAAATGTTCAATTATTATGATAGCATTTTTAAGACATCAAATTTTATTATTAGTAAGTGGTTTATCATAGCCACTTAAAATATTTATTGTTGAGAAAAGATTGATTCAATATTAAAAATAGAACATGTAGATGTTAAAAATATTTTTTGTCAATATAAAAAATTTGTTGATAAAATTTATGCCTTACTAAAAAATAAGAGTTTATTAAATAAAAACCAATGTACAAGTTGTGTATAACTATAACATATTTACAAAGTTGATGACATATAATAATAAAATTAAAAAACATATACTTAAATTTATTGAAATACATCTAATAGCAAGCAAAATCTATTCTTTAGTAGACACTTGTAGAAAATGCAATTAGTATTGAACAACTATCTTTTAAATAAAGAATAAAAAAAATATTTAAAAAATTAGTTTAGAATTTCAAGTATTGTTGTGGTAGAAGAAGTGATATTTTAATAAGTGAAAATGAGAAGGAATTTAAAGATATTACTTCTGTTATATTTGATGTTGCTGTCTCTAATGAAATTGAAGCCAATAATCAAAAAAATTATGAAATATTAAAAAATATAATTGAAGATGTAGGTTTTGGAGATTGTAAATTAGCTAGATATTTATTGCAAAAGTAGAAAGACTTGTATTATATTGAAGCTTAAGAATTATAAGCTTTAGAACTTTTCAAAAATATCATTTTTTTAAAAATTGATAGTTGTATAGACTAAGATAATTTGGAGATGTTTACAAATCAAACAATTTGGAGTCTTAAGTGCAAAAAATATAATGGTTGGTATTTTTAAAAATCATGTTATTAATAAAGTAGGTATATTAGTTGGTTTAAACCATTTCAACCTTAATATCATAATTGATACTCAAGATATTGTTTTTGAAAAGATAAAAAAATAAAACTGCTATTTCAAAAGTAGGACCTTAACTTTATTAAGCCAAAAATTATTTCTTCTGCAAAACTTAGAAGGCTATTGAAGTATTTTTATCTTATAATAGATTATATGAAAGAAATTGATGAGTTATTTGGAATAAAAAAAATAATTGAAAAGATTTCTTTGATAACCAAATTCATAGAAATAGATTTGTATATGATATTGGAGAAAGTAAAATTAATGTTATATGTCTTATTTATTAATATAATCTATCAAATTGCAAAAGCAAATGTGTTCTTTGCATGACATGAAAATTGCACATTGTCATCTAAAGCCTCAAAACATACTCATAAAAGTTTACATATGTAAAAAATACAATCAATGATTTAATACATGCAATTATCAAAATAATTCATTTTGGTACTTCTAAAATAGATGTTGGAAGAAATCCAAAAGCAAGAAAGAATGTTTACAGCTATGATACAAAAAAATATATAATTCTTGGAATATTAAATAATGATGACAAATCAATAAAAAATATAAAATCTATAAAAATATAAAGCAAATATTTATTTATTTTTAATGATATATTTTGAGGTTCTTTAAAAAAGAAGTCATTTTATGGAATCTATATATAAAAAATAAATTAAAATATAATATTAGAATCAATAAATAAAAAATAAAATTTTCTTCAAATTGTGATAGATTGTGGAAATTCATTGAAGAATTTTGGAATTTAAATCTATCAAATTATTCAAAATTTAGAGATATGCAAAAAAAACTTGCAAAAAAAAAAAAAAAAAAAAAAAAAAAAAAAAAAAAAAAAAAAAAAAAAAAAAATTGATGGGTATTTACAAAGTTTGAAAAAATTCTTTTGATGATTCTAAGAAAAAAATTAGCAAATCATGTAACAAAAGAAAATACATTATAACTTATTGATATTAATTTTATACTTATATTTATTATGTAATAATATTTATTTATTTTTTAATATTATATATATATATATATATTTATTTATTTTAAATAATTTTATATAATATGTAATCTCATTTCATTATAATAATAATAAAAATAGAACTTTGATGAAAAATATAAATATATATATTTGTATAGCAAAATTATAATTACAACATGGATATGGAAAAAATATTTTGGTTTTAGAACTTTAATTTTTTATTTTAGTATATTTGTAATAAAAAATATTGATAATTAAAAAAGATATTTTATTATAATAATACAAATATATAAATAAGTCGTAAAATAATTATGTCTTATTGGCATATTTGGAACATAAAAGCCAATTAATATAAATATAAAATTGATAATTTAATATGTATGTATGATGCTTCATACTTTATTGAAAATATTTAAAATAATATTAATATCTATTCCATTGCTTATAATATTATAAAATAATTCAAAATTAAAAAAAAACAAGAAATATTTCATATTTAAATATTTATAATATAGATATTAAAAAATTTGATAGAGTTACAAGTTTAAAATAATTTATTATACATAATTTTAAAATTAAAATTAATTTATAAAATTTTAATTATTTTAAATATAAATAATTTTAAATAAATAATTTTTTTTGAATGCTTGTGTAATTAAAGCATGATTTACAACAATGTTGTAATTTGGTAGTATTACCAAAAGATATGAACTACTTAACTTCATTAAGAATCTTCAATTAAAGTGCATATTATAATTTGGTAGCATTACTAAAGTCGTAAAGTAATCATATTAATTTAGAATATCTTAAAATAAATAAATATTTTAAGATAGAATCATTATTAGAATTTTTTTAGAAACTTCTATTTTTGATAAATTTTAATATAAGTAGATACTCAAAGTTGATATTATTGCCAAAAAAGTTTAAAAAATTTAAATTTTTGGTATATTTTTTATTATATATAGATTTTTAAAGTTAACATCATTGCCAAAAATATTAGATAATTTTATAACTTTTACAAGTTTTGATATAAGTGGATGCTCAATGTCACGGATATATTATACAATAGATTGAACAAGAAATTAAATAAAAGAGTTTCAATAAGAAAGTTAACATGAATTAGATTAAACTTGATGAGTATATGATCAATATCAAAAGAGATGAACTAAAGCTCTAAAAGATGTATTGTTGAAACTAAAGATCCCCTCAATCTTCACTCTAATATACATTGGGATATTAGGAAGCTTTTTAAGAAGTTCTCATATTGCTTAGAGATGAAGCAATCATAGGATCTTTCTTGAACAACTTTCTTAATTTTTCTAAATTTTTCTAAAATATTTAAAATATTCTAAGAATATTTCTAAAACCTTCTCATTAGATTTCTATAACATCACTTCTTCTTTTAACTTTGAGTTTGACAAAGAGCTCAGTTTGACATCTGAAATAATTCAAGGATTCATTGAACAATAGCTACAATATATACTTCTTGTTGATCTTTATTCAAAGGATAGACTAGTCTATTCAAATGGCGATAATTGCTATCTTTATCTACTTATAGAAGATATATTCTTTGGACTTGGTTAGCATTTAGGCCTTCAAAACATCCATAAGTAGTAACTTCACCTTCATTAGGTTCTATTGCACCAACTTACAAAACAATAATCAAAGTTCAAACATCATCTTGGAAGTTTTCTTATTTGAGTTGATTATAGCATGGTCGTTTCTTCCTTTGTTTTGAGGATGATCTTTCAAAGATTGCAAAAATTCAAACAATTGATTTGATAGCTATGATAAGGAAAGCTCTAACTTTGGCTCTATTTGACATTTATAATCTAAAGATTCTCTAAATACTATCTAATTCAACATATTGAATCATAAATTAGATTTTCTAAATCTTAAGGTTGTTGTGAGCAATACTTTTTCTACTCTTTATATACAACATCATAGTAAAAACTTTATAAAGAAGTTATTATAAAAAAGATTTATATTTTAAAAAAATAGTGTCAATAAAATTTCTATATTTTTTGCAACATATTCACTAGATTTTCTATGAATTCTTATTTATGTTCATTGACATTATAGTCATATCAATAAATAAAGTACTCCAACTTATTTCTTTTTTTTCAAGAATCAAGGATTTTTTCTACCTCATATTTTACATGATTATCTATTTCAATGCAAGGTAGTGATAATCATATTCTTCTTGGAATAGTTTATTTTTTATAAGCCTCTAAAAAAGAAATATAAAAGATTCAATGTACCTTTATAAATGTAGATAGTTCCAACTGATAAGCTATTATATTGATTTGCTTTTGAATAAAAAATAGTCCTTGTAGTACAACTTATTTCAAGACCAATTGATTTTGATATTTTATCTAAAAAACCATATTTTATCTCTAACTTGAAAGTATGATATTTTTTCTAAATTTATTTAAAGATGCTTTATAAAAATCTCTAAATGCTTGTAAATTGAGCTTCAAAGTTATTTGAAGTTGTGACAATTATTTTACAAGATTTTTAGCTATTGAATTTTCATCTTTTGATGTACTATAGAATAGATATTAATTCGTTTTTGAAAGATATTAGTAAAATATATTAATAGTCTATATAATAGGAAATTCAGGAGGACGGATGAGTGATTTAGTTATTAAAAGTGGTTAATTACAGAATTACGATTAGAATCTAGAGAATCAAGTGAAAGTATATAGGAGTTGTAGAAGTTAATTAAGGTGCCATAGTTGTGATAGTTGTAAGCTGGGGTAAGCTTGGTGCTACCTCTTTTCTTTTGTTTGTTATTTTCTTTCAATAAGAGGATTGAGAGTTTCTGAATATTGTGAAGTGAATTATGGAATAGAAATGTGATTGGTATTATTTGAGAAGAAGAAAGATTGAATGCTGAAATCTGATTGTAGTTCAGTAGAGAGAATGAGTCTGTGTTTGTGTGAAACACCATAATATGAATGGCAATTTTGTGTGAAGAATTCTAGTGATTGAAATGAGGGTAATTGTGTACTGAAAGATATGAGGGCACAGTATTACAGTTTGAGATTATGAGGGTGAATATATTGGTGGAAATAACAGTTATTGGTATGGCTGAATTGCTGTAAGAAAGAGACCGATAAGGTGAAGGAGGAGATTATAGTTTCCTTGTATAATCAGATATTAGAAATAGAGATGATACATTCAAGAGGTAATTGATTGTATGACCCTAACGTGAACGCTTAAGCAACTAATCATTCTCAGTGTTCAAATCTCCCTATACAAGTTTATTCCCATTAGATTAATTTGGAATAAGTAAAATGAGCAATCACATTTTGGTGCCGCTGCCGGGGAGTGATAATAGCTTTGAGTGTTAGGAATTAATTACCAAACGTGTGAGAAAATTAGCAATGGAAGATGTTTTCCGTAGTGTTTGAAGTAAGATTATGGTTAATAAGAACGAGAGCATTACATCAAGGAAAATAAATCAGTTGAGAGAAAGACAGGGAAGAGCGCAAGGAAGGAACTTGCTTAGAGAGGAGCAAGGACGTAATCTTAAAAGGAAGCATCGACAAAATTAGATTAAACCATGGTTGCAAGCTTATCGACGCATTTGAACATATCCAAAACCGGATAGACTGTTAATTCTGCAGTTGTATGTACCATTAGAAAAACTGCCAAGAACACTCGCAGAAAATTTTGTTAACATTCTAGTAGAAATCTTGAAGTTGTTAACTGAAAGAGAAGGAGGCGTAGAAGAATTTGGTATTCCATTGGGTATTTTTTCGGTAGGAGGTACCGCTGAAACGAGTAATAGTGACTCTTCAAATTAGCATAAATTGGTCGCCAATAAAGATGACTATATTGTATTTCAAAATTTGACGTTTTCACTTGCAATTCAATCAATAAAACTATTTGTAGAAAATAACAGTAAATCGAAGAGCATTGAGAGCTTCGAAATTAGAATAAGGAAAAGCAGAGATTATTTTAAAATGGAGTTTAGCGGAACAAGAAATTCAATGGCATCAGGAGGACCAGCCATTACGATTGCAGTACAAATGGGTGCAGTAGGTGATCATACGACTAGTGTCGCACTACTACCTACTTTTTGGGGATTTTTGGGTGTAAATCTCGATCAACATTTATCTCAGTTTCTTACAGCATGTGTAGCTAATAATGGTAGAACTGAAGATATTTGGTTGTGATAGCTGCCAGTGACCTTAAAAGACATGACATTTGAATGGTACAACCGCCAACCAGTGGGTCAATTTCCGAATTGGGAAACATTGAAGAATATATTTTTATCTCATTTTTGGCCAATTGGTTTTGAAGACCGCCTTTGAGAGAGGTTAATGAATAGCAAAATGATCCTAGGGGAAGTGGTGGAATCGTACTATGGCCGAGTGGTTGATATACTCAGTAAGTGGCTGAATCACCAAATACCGGAGGTATTTATCTTATCCATATTAATCAATGGTTTGCATCTACCAAAGCTAAAAATATTTGTAAAGGAAGCTCAACCTGTTACGGTGGTTGTGACCCTTAACAGAGCCAAGGTTTGAGAGGAATGCCATTATGATCAGTTTTTAACTGCAGGAGCTACGATGATTCCAGTTCAAGGTAGATATCAAAATCTAACTTGGAACGAATCAGTGGGTAGTTATCTACGAATGTTAGAAATAAGGGCCAATTCCAACATCAATATTCAAGGGCCAGTTAATATCACCCCATTACAAGCTATACCACCAAACATGATAACAACGTATACTCCATATTTTCCATATCAACAACAAGCATTATTTATGGCACAGATACCAATAATGCCAGCCCTAAAAGATTTCAATGAAACCTTGTTATTGAATTTGACAAAGAAAATGGAAGAAATGGCCATCAATATGACCAAAGATAAGAAGAAGAGATAAAAGCCTACCAATACTAGGACCTATGTTTGGTGTAGCAATTGTAAGGGGCAAGGTCATTTGGTAACAGAATGTCCTTTACTACCCCAAATGACTGTACAATGTACCTTTCGTGGGGGCAAGCATATTACCACCAACTGTTAGAATTTACGGAAGCAACAACAACTCAATAACCAGATAATGATTCAATCAACCTAATGAGACGTCAATCAAGTATAAACGGGAAATAGGTTTGGTTGAAATAGAAATCAAGCGAATAAAAAAAACAGGAATTATTCCAATTTCCTAAACTCTGAATTTCACCAAGAAGGTATATTCAATACTCATGGATTGGCAATGAACCAACCAGGATACCATCAATATCCACCCATGACGAAGCCAATGCCAAAGTCTACAGTAACAATGGATCAACCAAGATCCTTTATTCATTCGACATGGAACAGACCTAGCCGTTATATACCAGTAGAGACACCCATTATCCCTGAAGGAGTTGGTAGGAGACCACTTCGTTGCTATCATTGCAAACAAATCAGATATTATGCGAGTGAATGTCCTAATTCAAGGGCCAATGATGACTATGCTCTAATATGTGGAAATTGTAAGGAGTTTGGTCACACTTATCAACAGTGCAATGCGCCCTTTAATTATAATAACTGGGACCAGCAAAAGCAAACAAGCCAATCGACGGAGAACAAAGGCCCTGTTCAACGAGACTCATCAATATATTGTGTCAAGGTAGTGAATGCAGTGCTTACCAGAGGCCAACAAAAAGACAAGAATCTAATTCAGGACCTGGATGAACCAAATACAAGAGAGTAAGTAGCATCGTCTACGGGGCTAAATGAACCAATATTAGTATTGGGATGTATCCCAATATTGAGACTTCAAGAGACTGAGGAACCTAATTTGGTTCCACGTGCCAATTTGTTGAGACCATCAAGATCGATCCCAACTGACCAACTATCAATACCTGTAGAGCCCAATAAAAGATCTTATGTATTAAAGGAACCTTTAGTGGTAGAAAAGTTGGCAAAGTTATTAGCGGTAATCTCAATTGCCAAGAAGGAATTGCTACCAAACAGAATAAAATCGAAACCAATGAAACGTAAAAGAGCATTGGGAATTACTCTCAATATGGAATCCTATGACATTTTGAAGGATTTGGATGTTATTCAGCCTTCAATTATAATAAAGCAACTTTTGACTATAGCACCGGAATGTCGATCTATATTGAATTCAACGTTAATACGATGAAGATCCTGTACTAAAGAAATTCATGAAGTTAGCTTAAATCCAGATCCGGGAGTACCAACAATCGATGTATCAATCGATGGCATTTTAATTCCAGGGGTACAAGTCGATGGTGGCTCCAATGTGAATTTAATGAACGCGGATACAATAGAGTACTTGAATCTAAAGCAATTGCTACCTACAACATTGGTATTATGGATGGCAGATCATAGCCTGATTAAATCAATGGATATTTTATGGAATGTTCAAACTATGATTGCCGGTATTGCATATGAAATCGACTATATGGTCTTTCGGTTATAGAGTTCTACGTTATCATATTTCATTTTATTGGACAGACCTTGGCTTTATCAAGCAAAAGCTAAGAACGATTGGAGCCGAGGCACATTGACAATTAGAAAAGGTCATGACCAGATTGTTTTACAGATGTACCCAGTACAATATCATGAAGAATCTCAATTGTCAGAATCAGAATTTACATCGGACAACGAGAGTCAATCGATTGAGATAGATGACGATGCTATAGGTTCACCGCAATTTGGAGTAGGACAAAACACTTCAACAGCAAAGGCAAGAATCTACCAATGTGGAGGTCCCGGCGAATATTTACTACCTCAGGAAGATGCGACTAACTTGGGTTATGCTATTACCGAATGGATGAACAATTCCATAGTCAATAGAATCAGCACATTGGAACCAGATTTGGATGGTTTTCATATGTCGGATAATACAAGATATTCAGATCAAGAGAAGACAATTAAATCAGAGGTTGTTGAAGACCCTGTGTGTCAATCTATTAACCTGGGCACCAACGAAACGCCACAACTAATTAAAATATATGCCAGTATTATCCGTACAGAATTAGATGTTTGAGAACAATTTTTTGTCCATCACAAATCTACATTTGCATGGTCGTATGCGGATTTGAAAGGGATTTCGGTTGACGTGTGTGAGCACCAGATTATTTTGGAAGAGGGTGTTACGCCAGTTTGTCAAAGACAATACCGACTTAACCCAAAATATTTACTTTTAGTGAAAGAAGAATTGGATAAACTTCTCGACGTGGGTTTTATTTATCCTATTTCGTATAATGCATGGGTGTCGTCAATTGTGATGGTGTCGAAGAAGAATGGAAAAATCAGGATATGTTAAGATTTTTAAAAGTTAAATGCGGCCACCAAGAAAGATTACTTCTCATTACCTTTCACGGATAGTATGGGTAACCTGTTGTCATTATCACCAAGTAATAAAAAAATAGGAGTGGGGCACTAGTTAAAGTCATTCTGTGGTATTGTTTTGGGTTGATTAGAATACCATTTTCTTATATTTCTTGTATTTTTGAGAGTAGTAGTTCCAGTTAAGAGTTAATAGTGAGGAGTCGATCACAAGTGTCGATTGAAGATATTCCAGAATGGATGAGTCAGCAGCAACAACAATTGAAACTTTGAGATATCCACATCCTGAAATTGGAAGCTCAAGTCCTTGTATTGGATGAATATAATGAAAATCTTTCAAACTAGTTGAGAAAGGAGTCGATGGACTGGAAAAAGAAGAAGAAGATGTGCAATTGGAACCAGATTTGGTCGAACCTACATTCGATAATGCAGCAATTGATTAATTAAATAGGCCAGAGGAGTCGCAATTTTTGTAGAGTTTTGTTAGATAATTTTTAGATAGGTATCAATTGAGTATTTGCGAGGACGCTGCACAGATAGGAGTGGGACTATATAGAATATATATTAATTTGTTTTTGAAAGATATTAATAAAATATATTAATAGTCTATATAATAGGAAATTCAAGAAGACGGATGAGTGATTTAGTTATTAAAAGTGGTTAATTACAGAATTACGATTAGAATCTAGAGAATCAAAGGAAAGTATATAGGAGTTGTAGAAGTTAATTAAGGTGCCACAGCTGTGATAGTTGTAAGCTAGGATAAGCTTGGTGCTACCTCTTTTCTTTTGTTTGTTATTTTCTTTCAATAAGAGGATTGAGAGTTTTTGAATATTGTGAAGTGAATTATGGAATAAAAATGTGATTGGTATTATTTGAGAAGAAGAAAGATTGAATGCTGAAATCTGATTGTAGTTCAGTAGAGAGAATGAGTCTGTGTTTGTGTGAAACACCATAATATGAATGGCAGTTTTGTGTGAAGAATTCTAGTGATTGAAATGAGGGTAATTGTGTACTGAAAGATATGAGGGCACAGTATTACAGTTGGAGATTATGAGGGTGAATATATTGGTGGAAATAACAGTTATTGGTATGACTGAATTGCTGTAAGGAAGAGACCGATAAGGTGAAGGAGGAGATTATAGTTTCCTTGTATAATCAGATATTGGAAATAGAGACGATACATTCAAGACGTAATTGATTGTGTGACCCTAACGTGAATGCTTAAGCAACTAGTCATTCCCCGTATTCGAATCTCCCTATATAAGTTTATTCCCATTAGATTAATTTGAAATAGTAAAATGAGCAATTACATGTACCTAACAAATCAAGCTTTGGATAGCAATTATAATTGATATGAAATGGTGTTTGTTAGATTAAAGCATGTAGAATATTATCATAAGCAAACTTTATTGAAAGTAAATATGAATTCCAATCATCTTATTAATAATTGATGGTACATCATAAATACTACTCTAAAACTTAATTGACTCATTCTATTAGACCATTAATTTAAACATGGAAGGAAGAAGGAAGTTTGATATCCACCTTCAATATTTCAAAAAATAATTTCTGAAATTTTGTTATAAATTGAGGTTTTTAGTCAAAAATGATGTCATCAGATAGGCCATGATATTAATATATATTGTCAAGAAAGAGTCTTGATATTTCTCCTTCAAAAATTACATGACAAAATATGTCATCTTTGGAAGTTAATCTACAATAATATAGATAGCATCAAATGTAGCTGATGGTGGCAAATCAATGATAAAATCCATTGATATTGAAGATCATAGTCACTTTAGAATTGGCAATGGTTGTATAAGTCTATAAGAACAATGTCGAGAATTCTTGAATCTAGAACAAATGTAACACAAAGGGAGAAAGTCCTTCATGGAATAAAATATTAGAGCTTATCTCTTTAAGATTAAATATTTTATTTAATTGAATAAAATATTAGAGCTAATACTACATAAATTTATTTAAGAAAACTTAAATCAACAAGTATAATTATGGAAATAGTATAAAATTGTTCTGGCTTCAAGAAAGTTGCATGTTTTTGATTAAATGTTGCTTCTTCATTCTTTGAAATAAGCTATGATATCCTTAATAAAGCATCTAATAGTCTTTGGTACTTTTTAATCAATATATAATTACAAAATTAAAATAAAATAATGACATATTTCAATGAGCTTGGTGGCAATTCAAAACTCAAGATGACAAAATACTTTAAGTTTTTGTGATTTGAATATATAGCTACAGAATATATAATGCATTCTAGTAAGTGATGCCATTCTTGAAAAGAGTTTACAATTGCAAGAAGCTCTTTATCATGAATCTCATAATTAATCTTTGTAGCTAAGAACTTTTTGAAATAGAATACAATTAGGTGGAGTTTTCTATCCTTTCTCATTTGTGGTAGTTCAATTTCTAATACAAAGTTGGAAGCATTACTCTCCAAACAAAAAACTTTCATAAAATTTAGATGTATGAAGATTAGAATTGTAGTTAAAATTTCCTTTAAAACTTTAAAAGCTCTTTGTACTTGAAGTTATCATTCCAATTTGTCTTTGGATGTCAACCAAGTGAGAAGAGCAGCAACTTAAAAATAATTCTTGATAAATATTTGATGAAAATTAGCAAATCCAAGGAAACATTATACATCTTATATTGTCTTTAAAGTTATCCACTCTATTATAACTTGAACTTTCTTTAGGTCCATCAAAAATTCTTCATTAGATATAATATATCCAAACACTCTATTTTGGGTTGTTGGAATATATATTTTTTCAATTTGGCATATAATCTTGTATCTCATAACTTTTGCAAGACTAATCTCACATATCTTTTAGGAGTCTTGAAGTAAATTAAGATATTATCAAGATAGCAAACAACAAACTATTCTAAGATTTCTCAAAAAATACTATTTATCAAATATTAAAATATAGTTGGAGCATTTGTCAATCTAAAAGGTATGATATTATATTCAAAATGTCTATATCTTATTCAAAATATTATTTTTCATTCATTTCTTTCTTTAATTTATACCAAATTATTTTTTCTATATAGATCTATTTTGATGTAGATCTGGGCTTAGTTAAATTATTTCAAAGGGCCTAATATCAATGATAATGGATATAGATTCTTCATTGTTATTTTATTGAGGCTCCAATAATTAATACATATTTTTAAAGATCAATTTTTTCTTCACAAAAAATATAGGTATATATATTGGAGATTTGGAATATTAAATAAAAAAAATTGCAAGATTTTTTTCAATATAATCCTTCAATATTAAAAGCTTGTTGTGTCATAGATTATATGTTGGATCAAATGATGGTTGATTCTTTTTTTGAAGTTTAATGGTGCAATCATATGGTCAATGCTCTAGCAATATGTTAGCATTATTTTTTTCAAAGAAATCTTAAAATTCCTTATATTATTTTAAACTAGCTACTAGCAAGCTTGTTTTTTCATGATCTAAGGTTGCATAAATGAAAAATTTCATTTCTTTCTTGGGCATCTTCTTAAAAGCCCTTCTTTTGAGCAATAAAGAATTTTTAATTAATGACTTTTTAATAGATATTTTCTTAAGAAATTTTATATGAAACTCAACCTTATAAAATCTCCAATCAGTAAATGGATTATATCTTTCTAATCATGAAAGTCCTAAAATGATATGATTGAATAAAGTTTTAATAATATTAAATACTATTTTATTAATATGATCCTAAAATGATATTTTTAGTAATATGGTCTCATAAATAACATTATTTGAAGATAAAATTCGATCATCTATTATTTCTATGTGTATAAATTTTGATTTTTGTATTAATTTGTTTTTATGAAGTTTAGTAAATTCTTCATCTAAAAAGCAAGTAGATGCTTCTAAATCTAATAAGAAACCTTAATGAATTTGAAGTATTGGAATGTCTAACTACATAGTCTCTACAATAACCAAGCCTCATTATTTTTCTAAATGATTGCACTTTTAATCCTACATGTATGTTGTTTCTTTGGACAATTCTTAGATTTATGGCCTCCTTCACTACAATACAAGTATAGGTATTATTTAAATTCTTACTTCTTTTCTTCCACTATAAGAGGTTTGAATTGTATTGTAGCAATTTGTATATTCTCAGCTTGAAAATTTAAAAGAAATATATTTGTTGAAGTTACAAAGTACAAATTTTTAATATATTGCTTTATCAAAGTCTATGAAAGTTGAGCTTGATGGCATTGAAATAATTGATTATTATACTTCATAACTTTGTTAATGACTTTATTGAGTATTTGAAGTTCAAATGATGATAATAATAGGTCTTTCATATCATCTTTTAATTTCTAATAGAATAAGCTTATAAGAGCTTATTCATCTCAATTAATGTTAATAGCCGATTGCCTAAAATCAAATACATAAATTGATGCATAGTATAATCCATGATATAATGAATAAATCTTTATTGTTGCCTATTTGATTTTGTCATGTTTTTCAAATCATTCCAAAAATGCTTTAAGATTATTTAAGATTAAAGATTTTTTTTCAAATAAAAAAAAAACTAAAATAAGGCTTGTATTATAAATAAGATTTCAATTGAATCAACTTACAACTCTTTTATTGAATAATGCTTAAGTTGTAGAAAAGTTACCAAATCAAATTTGGTTAACAAATCCTCAAAACGTAGTACCTGTCACATCAAACTTTTCTAAAAGCCTAATCTAAGGTCCCTTATGCTATTGAATATATAAATTTTCTTATTGAGATATAGGTACCACTTCCTCTATAAATATAAAAGTTTGAAGAAGTAATTGCATCACATGCCAAACTCATCCAAGTCTTCCATCACCATTAAATCTTGTAAAAAATCTCTCAATTTTAGCAAGTCTACAAGTTAAAGCATTCAGCATATTCATAATAGTATCTAATTTGGACTTAATAGACTTAACCATATTAACATCTTCACCTCTAGCCATCTTGAAAGACAAGAAAGGGAATTTTTAAATAATATGAATTTAAAAGAAGATAATCTGCAACTTCTAAAGTACTCAAATGTTTTTAGGAAAGGATGTAATCTACTCTCTATCAGGAAGGATTAAACTCTAATAATGATAAGAAGTTTGTCTTAACAAACTATTATGGACACATTATATAGAAGATTAAATAAGAAGTTGAATAGAAGAGTTTCAACAAAAAAGTTAACATAAGCTTATGTCAAGGACAACAACTCGATGAAAAAAGTAATTCAGACAAGTGAGCCTTCACTCAAAGAAAGGTAACAAAATATAAATAACCAAGTATGTATATTGAAAGAGAAATTGGAATGGCTATTGCCAAAAGACAAGAAAACTAGAGACCCTTGAAACTAGACTAGAAGCAAGAAAGGAGTTGACAAGAGTGAAGAAGGCTTCACTCTTGTCTCTATATATACTATCTAACTAGGGGCTACGTAGTGACATTCTATAGGACCTCCAATATGTGTTGACTTTTTAGGACACATGCCTTGACTTATAAGGCAAGTTTTTCTACGTGTGGACCATATAGTTAGCTTGATCTTCAAGCTAACAACATGTGTGGCACATGGCCAACTTGTTGACCACGTTTCTAATCCAAAAAGTCAATTAAAGACACCTATGAAGTCAAAGCAGCGTCTATGAAGCTTCTAGAAAGCTTTTATATTAAATACTATAGAATTAACTTACTTTTACTTACTTTTACTTACTTTCACCTATTTTTATATGTAATTACTAGCTTACATGAGTATGTCTATGACATTATCCCCCCTTCTAGGAACGAGTTCCACGAGGAGCGGTCATCATATGTTGAAGAAATCTATGATGCGACGAATTGTATTCGCCACATACTCTGATCTTTGTTCTCTTCGAAGATGATTGATAGGGCCTCTCAACCATCGGTAGTGTCCCATACCAGGGCAGAAAGACCACCCAGTAATTTGATCATTGTTGAGGCCTTCAAAACTTCCTTCAAATAAAACATTTGGAACACTATCAGGAATTGTTCCTACCTCTAGCAAAATCACCAAACATTGAGAGTCCCTTCCCAAATCATGATACCAAACGTATTATATCTTGCCATCTATTTGAGAAAGAACATGTTGTTCTTGAAGATCTTCATCTCGATTACGTTGTCTCGAAGATTATAATAATCATAATATCTTGTCCTGCAGGTCAGCAAATGAAGGCTCTTGAGTCGAATCCACTGGTTGTTGGTTCTCCATCTCCTGAGCATCACAACTACAAAGAAGCTACAAACAAGAATTGAAAGTAGAATGTTATCTTGCCTAGATGTTGTTTCTTTTATAAAGAAGGTTTTCATCTTGATTTTGATGGATGTTGTTGATGAAAAGCCTCCACTGTCATTGCTGCATTTGTAAGATTCTTTGTTGGCTCCCATGTGCATTCACTGATATCATATCCGTGCAAATGGACAAGATATTCTAATTTATTTCAGCGCTACCTTGAATCTAGGACTTCTTCTACTTCAAACTCTTCATTATTGTCCACTTCTATAGAAGGAGGTGGAACTTGTCGTCTTCTTGGTATGTCCACTGTCTTGTATGGTTCAAGAAGAGATACGTGGAATACTAGATGGATTTTCATTGACTCCGGTAGATGTAAACGATATGCAACTGGATTGATTTGTGCAGAAATAAAAAATTGTCCAAGCCTTTGATAGTCTAACTAATCACAAGGACGAGTGGTCTTGATATTGCAATAAAGTAGCCATACCTTATCACCTAAGACAAATGGTGGTTGTTCGTTTCTATAGACATCCGCATTGACCTTTTGTTGTTCTTGAGCCTCTTTTAACTGTGCCTTTATCATTGCATGTAGCTCTGATAAATGAATTGTCAAATCTTTTGCAGCAAGATTATCAACTTTTGAAAAGTCAAAAGTATCAAGTCGTGGATGATAACCATAATTAGCAAAAAAAGGTGTTTTTTTTGTAGAAGAATGTACCGTGTTATTGTAAGCAAACTCTGCCAATGGCAAAAGAGTTGTTCAATCATCTTGTTGATAGTTAATGGTACATCTTAAATATTGCTCCAAGACTTGATTAACACGCTCCGTTTGTCCATCAATTTGAGGATGGAATGTTGAAGATAGTTTTATATCCACTTTTAGAATCTTGAAAAGAGCTTGCCAAAATCTTGATACAAATTGAGTTCCCATATCTGATATAATATCCTTGGATAATCCATGATAGCGATAGATATTGTCAAGAAAGAGCTTAGTTGTTTCTTCACATGTGATAGATTTTGTACATGGTACAAAATGTGCCATCTTGATAAAACGATCTACTATCACGAATATAGAGTTACAAGAACCTGAGATTAGAAGATCCATGATGAAGTCCATAGAAACAAAAGACAATGACTGTTCTAGAATGGATAATGGCTGAAGAAGTCCGTAAAGTCAATGAGGAGGAGTTTTTGATCTCGAGCAAACATCACAAGATTGTACAAAATCTTTGACTGCTTTTCACATTTGTGGCCACCAAAAATCCCAGGATATTAGTTCTAAAGTTTTATTATATCCAAAATGTCCTTCTACATGGTGACGAGCTTGAAGAATACGTAAACATGCTTCTCCTTCTGGAACATACAAGCGTCCTTTGAAATAGAGTAGGTTGTTCTTGAACTCGAATTTAGAGGGATCATGAGATTTAGAAGAATTATTCTTGATATCATGAACAAGAGGGTCTGAAGATATATTTAATTGGACTTGCTTAAGAAAAGTTAAATCAACATTCAATGTTTATTTTATTACTCGAAGATGAAATTGCTCCGGATTTAAGAGAACTGTTCTTTGTTGCTCAAAAGCTGCATCTCCTTCTTTTGGTACAAGATAAGAACGTCTAGACAAGGCATCGAAGAAACCTTGTTTTTTTCTTAGTCGATAAGTGATGATGAATTCAAATCTTCATAAAGACATGTTCCAACGAACTTGACGACGATTTAATATGCGTGTTGATATAAAATACTCGAGGTTCTTAAGATCTGTATACACAGTGACTGGAGTGGAAGCACCTTCTAGATAATGATGCCATTCTTGAAAAGAATCCACAATTGCAAGAAGTTCTTTGTCATGGATCTCATAATTGATTTCTGCTGCTGAGAATTTTCTTGAATGAAAGGCTACTGGATGAAGTTTGTCATCTGTTCCCATTTATGATAAAACCGCACCCAGAGCAAAGTCTGATGCATCTGTTTTCATAAAGAATGCTTTGGAAAAATCAACACGATACAAGATTGGTACAGAAACAAATACTGTCTTCAAAGATTCAAAAGCAACTTCCGTTTCTTAATTCCATTGGAGTTTGTCTTTACAAATCAAGCGTGTAAGTGGAGTTGCAACTCAAGAGAAGTCCTTGATGAAGATCCGATAATAGTTAGCAAATCTCAAAAAATATTGGACATTTCTTACCATTTTTGGGATCTTCCAATCTATAATAGTTTGAACTTTGTTAAGATCCATCATAAGTCTATCATTTGAAATGATGTTATCTAAGAAATCGACTTGAGTAGTATGGAATACACACTTCTCTATCTTGTCATAGAGTCCTACATCTCTTAATTTTTGTAACACATGACGAACATGAAGTTCATGTTCGTCTGGATTCTTAGAATAGATCAAGATATTGTCTACATAACATACCACAAAATCATCCAAAAACTCTCAAAAAACATCATTCATTAGATGTTCAAAAATTGTTGGTGTATTCGTAAGTCCAAAAGGCATGACATTGTATTCAAAATGTCCATACCTAGTTCGAAATACAGTCTTCCATTCATCTCCTTCTTTGATGCGTACTAAATTGTATGCTCCCCGAAGATTTATTTTTGTATAGATCTTAGCTTGATTCAGCTGATCAAGAAGTCTAGATATTAAAGATGTAGATACCTGTTTTTGATGGTAATCTTGTTGAGTCCTCGATAATCAACACACATTCGCAATGATCTATCTTTTTTCTTTACAAATAGAATTGGAGCTCCTATCGGAGATTTGGAATGGCATATGAAATTCTTGGCTAGATTTTCTTCAATATACTCCTTGAGTTCAGTCAACTCATTTTATTATAAACTGTAGATTGGTCTGAATTTCGATTATGCTCCTTCTTGAAGGTCAATTGAGCAATCATAGGGACGATGTTTCGGGAGTATATCCGCATTCTTTTTTTTCGAATACATCTTGAAATTTTTTATATTGGCTTAGAATGCTACTTGAAGTCTTTTCACTAGTAGAAACAGGTGTAGCATAAATAATATATAGTGATTCTTTCATAGCAGCATACAAAAAAGCTTTTACACTTATAAATAGGGGTTTAATTGAACTGGACTTATAACTCTCTACTTGATTAATTACATTGTTAGTTATACTTTTAGAAAAAGTAAGAGTTTGAAAAATCCAATCTATTTGAGGGTTGTATTTTTCTAACTACAATAAACCTAAAATGACTGGATTAGAGGGAGATCTAATGATATTAAATACTACAAAACTATTATGACTATTGATTATTACTTCTATAGGAAGGATTTCATGAGTAATATCTCCAGAAGATAATGGACGACCATCTATGACTTCTACATGAATAGTTTTAGTTTTCTTTACTAAAGATATGCTATGTCTTTTAGTAAATTCTTCATCTAAGAAACATGCCGAGGTTCCTAAATTTAACAAGGCAGAGACTTTGTAATATTTAGGTCCTAAAATAATATTTAATGTAAAACAAGGAGAGGGCTCTGAGGAGAGAATAGGACCTTTACTAGATGTTGTGCAAGGTTCCAGCCGCACGGTTCCTATTGTAGATGGACAAACTCGTTTTCCGACATATTATCTTCTTTCACAGCCATACTCATCATTTTGTGATTGCGTCATTTCTTTGGACAATATTGAGCAGTGTGCTTTAGTTCTCCACAATATAAGCATAATCTTTCTTGACGACGATGAGTCTTTTCTTGTTCATTAAGAGCTTTGAATCGTACTGCATTAATTTGCATATCCTCTACTTCCGAATGTATGTGTTGAAGAAGTGTTGATGTTGCCATTGAATTATAGTAACGTTGAGGTCCACTTATATGATTCTCAGATTGAAATTCAAAAAGGCAATTGTCGCACTTCACAAAAAAGTCAATTGCTTGACTCAATGTTTGAGGATCAGGTAAGTTGAGCATTAATTTTTTTATCTCATATTGTAATCCATAGAGAAATTGACTAATAAATGCAGCATCATCTCACTTGATATCGGTTGCAAGTTATCAAAATTGTGAAGCATACAATATTATTCATCGATTGCCTTGTTGTAAAATACGGATCTTATTGGTTGTAACACGAATTGCATCATGTTTTTCATACATGGATCAAAATTCTATCAGAAAAGTCTCTAAATTATCTAATATTAGATCTCGTTGTTTAAGAAAAGATAAAAATCACGATAATGTTGAACTTGAAAGAAGCGTACCAATGAATCTAACTTGCAATCTTGGAGTTGGATAGCTTTAGGATTGAAGTTCAATCACAAGTTGCACTTGATTGATAAATCCTTGAAACTTGGATCTGATGCCATCAAACTTCTTGGGTAGGACAATTCTTGGTTCTCTAACATTAGAAGGGCGTTCCACCATAAGAGAAAGGACATGGTTTGGTGCAGATGTTGAAGCAGCTCCAATCATTTCTATATCTTCACTTCCTGCCAATCTTGTTGCTTCTTGTGGTGGTAAATTGAGTTGATGCATCGTAACCATTAACTCCCTCAATTGCTCTTGTATTTGTCCCATTACATTCTTCATTTCAATAAGTTCTGTCATAATAACACTTAGAAAAGAGAAGATGTCTAATATCACTCAAGACAAATAGAAGAGAGGACTTGAGATCAAAAAAAATACTAAGGACAATATCAATTTACAAGAGGGTAATCAGCAACTTCTAATATGCTTATATCTTATCAAGAAAAAGGGGTAATCTACTCTTAATCAAGATTAGACAAAGCTCTGATATTATAGGTATACTCTTATCAATCTATCAAGGACAAGAATTCGATGAAAAAAGTAATTCAGACAAGTGAGCCTTCACTCAAAGAAAGGTAACAAAATATAAATAACCAAGTATGTATATTGAAAAAAAAACTGGAATGGCTATTGCCAAAAGACAAGAAAACTAGAGACCCTTGAAATTAGACTAGAAGCAAGAAAGGAATTGACAAGAGTGAAGAAGGCTTCACTCTTGTCTCTATATATATTATCTAACTAGGGGCTACGTGGCGACGTTCTATAGGACCTCCAATATGTGTTGACTTTTTAGGACACATGCCTTGACTTACAAGGCAAGTTTTTCTACATGTGGGCCACATAGTTAGCTTGATCTTCAAGCTAACAACATGTGTGGCACATGGCCAACTTGTTGACCACGTTTCTAATCCAAAAAGTCAATTAAAGACACCTATAAAGTCAAAGCAGCATCTATGAAGCTTCTAGAAAGCTTCCATATTAAATACTATAGAATTAACTTATTTTTACTTATTTTTACTTATTTTCACCTATTTGTATATATAATTACTAGCTTACATGAGTATGTCTGTGACAGCTTGATCAAACCAAATTTGTATAAGATCAAGACCAAGAGAAGTGACATTGAATTTTAAAAGACATATTATTAAGACTGAGGATCTCCTTAGCCTCAATTCCAATATATATTAGATATTGGGAAGCTTTTTAAGAAGTTCTGATGTTGCTTAAAAACAAAGTAATCCTAAAATCCATCTTAGATAATTTTTTTAAACTGCTTGGAACTTTTTTAGAATCTACTAGGATATCATAAAAATCTTCCTATTTTTTTAAAAATATTCTATAAATCATCTAAAATCTTCTATTAGAATATTCCTAAAATATTTTTATTAAATATTCATAACATATTTAAATATTAATATCATTGCCAAAGAGGTTGATCAACCTTATATCTTTGATACTTTTTAGTACAAGAAGATGGTCATAATTGACATCATTGCCAAAAGATATAGACAAAAATATATCTTTGACACATTTCTATATAAGATAATGCATAAAGTTGATATCATTGTTCAAAGGCTTCAGTAACTTTACATCTTTGATATATATTTCTATGTAAAGGGATGCTCAAATTTGACGTTGATGCTAAAAGAATTAATAAATCTAATGTCATTGATTCTTTCTAATATGAATAAATGTTTCTACATTAACATCAATATAAAAATAAATAAGATAATTATAATTAAAGATACAATTTTTAGATGAAAATACTTATAATTAAAAAAAAAAATCTATAAAATATATAAATTATTTATCCTATGTATTAGTATTATTAAAATTATTTTAATATTATATGTTCTTTTAAAAAAAGACATTAAATAATGTTATTTTTTTACTTTTCTATGGTTTTAGATGTAATAGAATATAGTGGATAGTTAAGTCTAAAATAAAATAAAGAAAAATCTATAAAGTTATGAAAGGGCAACAAAATTAATAAGTTAAAAAGATAAATCCAAAAAATTAGTTTTTTTTGGTTTTTGACATATTTATAGATATCTGAAAGTTATAAGATTCTAAAAAATAATAATTTCACAATCACATATATGAGATTTTATGTCTTTTTAGGATTTATAATACTTTTAAATGATTGAATTTTTTTTTATTTCTCTTAATATCTCGTATGAAAGAACTTAAAAAGTAGTTTTTACAGCAATAATTGAGATTTTTTAAAAATAAATAAATTTAAACTTCCAAGTTTTTAAGTATTGTAGAAAAGAACAAGATTGATACTTTTTAGTCTAATCTATAGTTAAATTGATTGTTGTTCTAGTTTTGGCTTCTAAATATTTTTATAATTTATTACTAGATTATTATTTGATATTATAATGTAAATTATTTATCATTTTTTTATAGTTTTGATCATAAAATCAATGTTTTATTTTATATACATATATATAGCATTTTATTTTATGACTTAATTTTATTATTATTACGATGATATTTTATTATAAAAAAATGAATCATTACTAAGTATGTTTAGTCTTATTTCAAATGTATATAATTTCGAAAAATATATAAAATAATTAAGTTTTAAAAATATAATTAACAAATAAAAATCATTAATGAAAGTCATATAATTTTTTGATGTTTTTCTAAAGTAAATACAAAAATAATGAAAAACATATATAATTTTGTTTGCAATTATTTTATATTAACAAAATAACTAAATAAAAGAAATAAATGACGATTTTTTAAAAAAAAATAATTAAAACCAATTTATATATATAAAATTTAAAAAATATGAAATATTTTTAGTAATTTAATAGCTAGTATACTTAATAATTTTAATAATAGAAGATTAAGTTAATCTTTTTACATAATCTAGTATATATACTCAAGGAACATTGTTGTATATTATATTATCTTGCTTGAAAATACAACAAATACTTAGTTGTAGAAGATAAATTGTATATTGCAACAACAAAGGTTCTAAAAATTCTAATAGAATACTAAATAAATTCTAATATAGTCTTAGTTATTTTAATAAAAGAATAGTTAATTCTCAAAGATATAAAATTCTAAAAATTATATATAAAGAAGTGATAAAGAAATTATTAATAAATTATAAAGAAATATAAAAAAAAACTTAATAAACAAATTTTAAATCTAAAAATAAAAACTCTAAAAAATATTAATAAAACATTAAATAAATAATAATTATTAATTTAATTAATTTTTTAATAAATAATAAAAATAAAAATTCTAAATAAATCATAAATAAATCCTAATGAAATTCTAAAAAAAACTTTAAAAAATCCTAAGGAAATTCTAAGTATATCCTTCAAAAATACCTATTGTAGTTTTAAAATTTTAATAACTATTAATTAAATTAGTGATTTTTATTTGAATTTTTTCTCATATTTCAATTATGAAGTAAATATCAAGCATACAAAGGTTTGAAAAAAATCAAAATTACCAATTGATAAACATAGCTCTTAATACTTTCAAGTATTGGCCATCTTCATTCTTTAGCTTGGGTATTGATCTTCTAGTAGCAAATACTCCTTGTTGAACTATTCAATTGCTTTCCAAATTAACTTAACTATCAAAAATCAAGCCTACTATAGTTTCAAAAAACATTTCTTCAATAAAACTAGCAGATTTTTCATGATTACAAAAAATCTCATTGATCCTAAAATTCAAATATCCAAAACCCAATCAAATTTTAATATCCTTCAATCTAACCATTTGGTTATTTATAAAAATTTAGAATATGTTAAAAATATAAATAAATAAATAAATAAATAAAATATTTTAAAATCCACAAATTTTAATTTATATATTTTCTACAATAATAAAAAATTCCACAAATATTTAATACTGTTCAGTATTTTTCAAAATCTAAAATCATTGAAAACATCTCTCATTTTGAAAATTTCTCAAAAATTCAATATCTATCCTAATCATTTGAAATTAATGCTAAAACAACCCTTCTAAGGTTTTCTATAATTTTGTTCTTTGATCAGCAAAAGAACCTTAGAATTTCTATAGATATATGGTTTTGTCCCTCACGATTCAATTTTGAACTTAATTCACAACCAATTTTCTTCGGATATCAATTCTAGTTTTTCAAAGTAATTTTTGTGATAAAATATTCAACTTCCTAATCATGATGCCTATATTATTTTTTTTCCTAATATATTTTTTTTTTGTCTTATTTTTGGCTATACAAAATAATTCAAGGATTTTTATACAAAAAAACTACATTATACGAAATGTTTTTACTACCTCTATATTTTTTTACTTATATTTTGCTACTTTATTATTTATATAAGCTCTTCTATAATAGAACCTATATTTTACACTTTAAGAAATTGTACATTACAATGCAATAGCATTAATAAAAATAATAATTTATTAAATTATATATAATTTTATTTATTTTTTAATAATTATATTAAAAAATAGACACAAAATCATATATATATATACAAAAAAATCAACTTAATTTTTTTATATTTTATACTTTAATAAGATTTGAATTAATCCATTACATAAAATAATTCAAGAAAAGAATGAAGACATAAAAAAGCTTTTTTATTACATAAACATGGATGAAAATAGATGACCAAGGGAATGAATGCATTGTAACATTGTCATGTTGTAATACGATAATATGGTGAAAATATGACTAAAATAATTTTTTAATTAATATTCTATTATATTAGTTCAATAAGAATTAAAAATATTCTAACAAGTCTTTTATGAAAGCCTCTTAGCCTGTTTTCTTGTCTTAATAGCAAGTAGATAAAAATTAGTTAGTATTTTTACCTTCTAGGATATAGAAACTTTTTTTCTACCTTAGAAAGGCCATAAATTGTTTAAATCAGGGTAGAAGAGATAAATGGTTGGTATGGTTGATACTAGGATCAAGTTGACAATAGGATTGGGCTAAAAAATCCTTAGGATAGATTAGATTGATATCCAAGGCTCAACCATTTGTGAGGCAGGGCTGAAATTAGACCTTTGGTCACTAAAATGATTGCCTAGGATAAATTAGGGATTCATTTGAAGATCGGAGATTAGGATTTGAGAGCTAGCTTGAAGCTTTTTCTAGGGGCACAAGGATTATTATTGTAGGATTTTTGAGGACTGGGCAATTGTTGTTCAAAATCAGGGTTTGTATTGGTGATTTGAGTTTTATATAATATAACTAGGGCTAGCAATTTTGGCTAGTTCGTGCAATTGATGTAACATCTACAGTTCAAAATTTGGTGCTATTTGGATTATTAGGTATACTAAGTGTATAAAAAATTTTGTGATAATATAATAATGTAGTTTAGAGATATCTGGTTTTTAGCACAAGAGGGTTTCAGAAGTTGGCAGTTTTGGTAGGGTTTCTGTGATATTTGGAGATGTACTAATTGGATCAAGGTGAAATTTGGCATAGTATTGAAAGACTTGAAGATCAAGCTGCACACCAATTTTGAGTCAAAGTTAATAATTGGAGAAGGAGAAATCACTACTGGGATTTTTGCTTCACTTTTCAAGTTGGTGGCTAAGTGACATTAGTGTAATTTTTGGAGGTTTTCTCACAATCTATAAGTTGGATTGGATTGAAAATTCTTGAGCATATAGAAGACTTATATTAAAAATTGCATGCAAAATTTTACATCAAATGAATGGACAGATTAGAAGTTAAAGCTTATTTAAGTTCACAGATTAGGATTGGGGCTTACAAGAAAAATCTAAATTGCTTAAATATGAAAGTAACAAGGTAATTGAGGTTTATGTGTAATTGTGGCTACTAAAAAGAGTGTTTTTTAGCACTTTTGAATCAAAATTTGAATTATATTCCTCTCATATGGGTGAAACCTATTAGGATTTTTTGAATGTTTGTGAAACACAACCTCACCTTCCACAGCTAAGTGCCCAGTGCATTTCCGAGTAATACAACAATGCAAAAAATTATGGTGCCTAATAGAATGAGTTCTACTATTGTATAATGTGTGTCTTACTTAAGAATTTATTTTTAATCAAACATGGATAAAATTAAAAAGATGTCTTAAATAAAATTTAAAATAATCTTTAAAAATCTTAAAGAATTTTTAAGAAATTATAAAGAATTCTTAAGAAATACTAAAATAAAAAATCCTAACCAAATCCTAATGAAATCCTAATTAAATTCTTAATAAATTCAACTAAATCTTAAATAAATCCTAAGTAATCCTAATAAAATCCTAAAAAAATCCTTAAAATCTTAACTAACTCTAATCAATTCTAATGACAGATCTAAAACCTCAATAAATATTGATTATGTTGTTGATCTTATTTAAAATTTTAGACATATTTTAATATGTTGATCAACAACATACACATTGAGAAAAAAACATATTGATTTAGAAAAAAACATTCCTAATTTGCTTAGAAGGCCATCTTCTTTGTCCAATCTCAATATTGAACTTTTAACAACAAAAATTTCTTATTAAGTGGTTCACTCACTATTAAAAATTTTAAAAAATTAAATTAAATTAAATTAAATTAAGTTTAATATTCTTACATAAAAATTTGCTTCAACCTAAATGCCAGATTGCTTAAATTTTGCTTGAATACTCTTGTTGGCCCTAAAAAACAAATATTTGTGATTCTAATCTAGACAAATTCTAATACCCTTTGATCTAATTATTGAAATAAACTTAAATTTTCAAAAAAATAATTAGACAAGTAATATTACAGCCTTATAGGATTTTACTTTTCTATTTGTTATAATACTCACAAATTTCTTAAATATGTAAACTTCTTTTTATGACAGAAAAACCAAAATCATTAAAAACATCTCTAATTTGGAAAGCTCTCAACAACTCAAAATTAATCAAAATCACTTGAAATCCATTTTCTAACAAACATTTTAAAGTCTCCTCTCTAATTTTACTCTTTAATTAAAAAAAAAGAACCCCAAAATAAATTTAGGTGAATGGTTTTGTGCTTCAAAGACTGATTTTTACTTTGGTTCAATTTCTAGTTTTTTAAGGATTGTTTTTGTTACAAACTACTCTTAACTCTTTCTTACTATTTATACTATTTATGTGTATACTATTTATTTTTTAATTTTCTTTATTTTTTCTTAATTATAGCCACACAAAGTAAGTAGAAGCCTTTTTTTAAAATAAAAAACAGCATTACTACTAAATATTTTTACTACTTCCATATTTTTTTTTATCTATTTTTTGATGTTATATTTTTCAATTAGATCCTTCTATAAAAGAATCTATGTTTTTTCTTTCATTATATAGTCTTATTACAATACAACATATAATATTATTTATATATATAGATATATATATATAAGTATAATTATAGTTTATTAAGCTAAAAATTAGAGTTGCTACATATCCTAAAGTATATATTGGATATCCTCAATACCAACTACATAAGAGATATACCATTCACAAAATTCTGGTTGTTTGTTAGTACCTCCATAATAACTTTGATTAATACTATTCTAGCTATCTGTATTCTTTGTATATTAAATTAAAAAATAAAATATTTTTCTTTAGTCTTAATAGTAATTTTTTAGCTTACATAGGAGATATTCTTGCTTGAGTCTTTTAAAACTTTAAACTTGATCTATGTAGATTTATTTTATTTTATTTTATTATTTAATTTTCATATAAAAAATACAATAGTAATACAAATTGCTCTAATTATAAGTATGTTATATAATTATTGTCATCAACATACAAATAGAAGTATTCTCAACTATAAGGCAAAATAATTTGTTAGAATAATTATCTTTAATTAAGATATTATTTCTTATTATTATTTTTTTGCTAAACGTCTTGACTTTCATATACCATATATTCTAAATATCAAGCACACAAGACATATGTAATGCTGTGAAAGTGTTGCCATCATTTGGAATTCAGATAGAAATATTTATTTAATATCAAGTAAGTCTATTATAACACACACACACACACACATATATATATATATATATATATATATATATCTACACATATATAAAAATATAATAATTTTTATTTATTTTTTAAAAAATACTATTAAAATGGATGATCCAAATAAGATGATTGTAAGTAGAAATATGAAATTATATTAAATGATTTATTTAAAAGACATAATTTTTTAAAGAGAAGAATAATGATATTATTTTTGGTTTTTATAATGTAAAAATTGATATCTAAAAACATATATATATATATATATATATATATCTTCAAAAAGATATCAAATTCTAACAAACTTGAAGTAGTTTATAGTAAAGATAGATCAATTTTCAAAATTATAAAGGTTATAAAGAATGAAAATATTTTTTAGTAGATTTAGCTATCTAAGTATTATAACTCTTTTTTCTAATTAAAAAATAATTAACCTTCTATAAATTACAATACCATACAAAATAATATTAAAATTAAAATGATATAAATGGAAGAAAATAAAGGATATTAGTTAATTATGAACAAAAAAATAATAATATTAACTTCCTACAAGGCAAAAAATTTGGTTTCTCTTGTTACCGAATCATCACTATTGTCTAAAGCCAAGTACACTTATATACATCCAATTATATTTGGCACCATGTTGGCACATTCTACAAATCCAAACTTAATTTTCAAATCTTAGCATCCAAAGGGCTTAAACATGATGTATTTGTTGTGGACGCCACATCTACCAAATTGAATTGCACTAGAGTAAGGTCCATGCATTATGTACAAAGAATTACCACTAGTCACATATATTGTAGAGCACATTGTAATATCCCAGTTCTAACAATCAATTAATAATAATAAAAATATTTTGTTTGGATGTGCATTCCTTTGTGCAGTATACAATTAAAAGTGTAGATTATTTTAAAATTTGAACAGAAGCAGAGACTAAACAAAAGACAGCTAATCCGTTGTCTAATAGCTGAGTCCAATAAGCTTCATTACGAATGTCCCAATCATCATCCACAGTCTTCCACATCCATCCGCAGTTGCTTCCAGCTACAACCTGATTGGCTGCAGAAATAGAAGTCCCATCACCATCAGATCCGTAATCGGACGGATACTGACGAAGCTTAAGAGCCGTTGGGTTTCTCACCAGCCTGAGGGACATTTCCAATGCATCCTATATGAGCCTTTGGCTTCATTGCATCCGCACCAGTTTTTGCTACTTACAATCTTTTGCGATTTGTATCCCAGCTTCCTACCGCTCTCGATCTGATACTCTCGCATTTTCAGCTACATTTTCATCTAATTCTTGCCGATATTTTTTTTGTTGTTTTGGGTTTTTTGTGAAGTTGTTTGAAATCTGTTACCGGTGGACTTTTGGATTATTTGCGAAGCTCTCGAGTTTTAGAGTACTTGTTAGTTTTTGTGCACTGGGAGGGTCTGGTAAGGGCCCTTCTAGTAGCGGCGGTCACGATGCAGACCATGGCGAAGGCCTTCCTGACGCCGACTAAGACGAAGAGTTTGAAGTGCGGTAAGTTGGAGAGTTTGCCGTTGAGGGAGACTGTTAGCCCTATTCAGCTGAAGAGGAAGACGCCAAAGGCCAAGACTCCTGGCAGAGCGGTAATGTACCCGGATTTCATGCCTCATCTGGATTTTTGAATCTTAATCAGTCAGTGTCTGGATTTTCTTTTAATTTAAAATGGTTGTGTTAGAGATGTCGCTAGTGTCCCGAAGTCATGTGCCGTGGAGTTTTTGACGTTTGAATTACTCGTTGTGCACTAGATAATTGGTCCGGTATATCCATTCAGAGATGAAGATTCTTGCATTTGGTGAACGGATGTGTATGTTACTGACTATCTTTCTCAACTCACCTCCGCAGACCGACCGCTTCATCGCTGATCGCAGTGCCATGGATTTCAATGTCGCTAATCTTATGCTGACTAGAGAGAATTCGTCCGTGGATGTCATATCTCCTTCCAAGGTACGTCTATTCTCTCGCTTGTACTTTTGATGCACATAGCCTGTAATTTCTACGGCACTACCTCATGCTGTAAAGTATCGATTCCACATGTTTTGATACAACTCATTCTCAATTTTATTGCTTCTCTGGCAGGATGAGTATAAGAAGCAGTTGGCCGAGAGCCTTTTGAACAATAATGGACAAAAGCAGAGCCGCATCTTAGCGTTCAAGAGCAAACCTCCTCCTCCGCCTGAAGGATTCCAAAACGGCCGTCAAACTCTTTACTCTCAAAATGTGTCCGCACAGTCTAAGCCCAAAAAGATGTTCCGCCACATTCCGCAGGCAGCTGAGAGAACCCTAGATGCACCTGACATGCTTGATGACTACTACCTTAATCTATTGGACTGGAGCTCCGGGAATGTTTTAGCTGTGGCTTTGGGTATGACAGTGTACTTATGGGATGCCACCACTAGCTCCATCGAGGAATTGATGACAGTAGACGAGGAAGGCCCAATCACCAGCGTGTCTTGGGCTCCTGACGGTCAGTATCTGGCTGTAGGATTGAACAACTCATCTGTCCAGCTGTGGGATTCAACAACACTACGTCAGGTATAGATCTCAATCTCGAAAAATCCGTCGAATTCTTTAAGGACGTTCGTTTCTCAAGTGCCCACTTATAAGCTGATTCATGATTACTGCATCTATCCGCCCGGTTGACCTATTGGTAGGTGAACCCGTGACGATGGCGTTGGTGTATGTTGTGATGATGTAGTTGCGGACATTGAGGGGTCACTCGGCGCGCGTGAGTGCCCTTGCCTGGAACGGTCCCACGCTTGCCACCGGAGGACGCGACAATATGATCCTGAACCATGACGTGAGGATCAGGGAAAACGTCATCGGATGCATGGCGGCCCACGAGCAAGAGGTATGTGGGTTGAAGTGGTCGCCCTCCGGACAGCAGCTAGCCAGCGGTGGCAATGACAACTTGCTGCACATATGGGATGCGTCTGCAGCTTCATCTTTGTCAGCCAGCCCACTTCACAGCCTTGATGAGCACCAGGCTGCCGTGAAAGCCTTGGCATGGTGTCCGTTCCAAAGCAACCTGCTGGCGTCAGGTGGAGGGACCGCGGATCGATGCATCAAGTTTTGGAATACGCATACTGGGGCATGTGTGAACAGCATTGACACTCAATCACAGGTGTGTGCACTCCAGTGGAGCAAGCACGAGAAGGAGATACTGAGCTCCCATGGGTTCAGCCAGAATCAATTGTGCCTGTGGAAGTATCCATCGATGGTCAAGATGGCTGAATTCACAGGGCACACATCCAGGGTGTTACACCTAGCACAGGTTAGTAATTGCACCTAGACCACATCACTGGTCGCTGTTCATGAATTTCCAGTTTGCGTTCATCAGGTCCTGTGCGCCGGGGATGTCTCTGAGAGATACGTCGTGATGTGGTCTAGCAGAGTCCCGATGGATACACTGTGGCATCCGCTGCCGGCGACGAGACTTTGAGATTTTGGAATGTGTTCGGAACACCTGAGGCCAAATTAGTGAACCAGGCAAAGAAAACGAGAGAGGTGGAGAGTGCGTTGACATCCTTGACTAGGATTCGTTAGGCGGAGATCCGACGTTATATCTCCAGAGTAGGTGAAGCACAGTTGTCATCAGCAGATCCAGGTACGCTCGTCAAGCACTGCACTTCCTGGAATGAATCGTTGAAAGTACGAGGCATGGGTGAGATTTGGTTCCGAGTTGATTGCCGACAGAGGGGCTGTGCCAGACTGCATGTGATTTTGAGTTATATACCAGATTGCCGTTGTTGTAATCATGTCGTTAACCCAGGAACATCCTGCAGAAAGAAATGAACTTTCTGTCGATTGTATATAGTTGTTTTTACAAATTGTTTGTCTACCCGCAAGGGTTTTCTCTACGGTGTTCATGAGCGCCAACATATTCGATGAAAACTCTATCCTCCATCACATGACCCATTGTCGTCACAAGTGTGCGAGTCTGAAAAATGTGTCGTAGAGAGATGTATCAAAGTTTTCTGCAGGTTTTGCAGCTGTAACGTGACGTGACGAAATGTTGGTTATTTGGCACCAGCTCTGCTAGTTTGTCTGTATCGCTGTGTCACAATGCCGCGATCGAGAAGATTAATTGAACTAAATTTCGTGATTCGACCACTGCTGATTTTGTATAGTGCATCGCGATGTGGGTGTTCCTATCGTATGTGAAAGAGGAAGTGGCCGCAACTAGATTATCTGCAACTTGCTGGCACACTTTCCGCTGAGAAAGTGGGGATTTAGTCCCATGCTCCATACTCGAGAATGTCACAGATTGTCACTTCACTGATACCTGTAAATGTTACGTCTGTTGCGACAATAAAATGGATGAATGCAAGTATGCTGTGTGCAGTCGTGCCGGTCATACTCAAAGTTGACAATTTGACCTTGTCACTCATACTTGGAAATCTAGCCTGCAGTGAAGCCCTCCCTCTTTAGTAACACCAAGTCCGTGTTGCATATAGACTTAATGGATTATTCCTTGCATCTCTATTCTGTACACCTCACTTAAATTCCTGAACATATGCCAGCTGCCGTACTGCGAGCTGCACCTTAGGCAATGGCAATATTTTTTACTTGGTCGACAGTTCGCGCAAATCGGCCCAGAGAAGGAGCGTGCAGAGATGAACTCTAGAACGGACAAGACAATCAAGACTTTTCCCATACGGTAAGTCATGTCGACCTCTCTGAAGGCCGTGGACCATCTGGTTTGATTTCATTTACTACAATTCAACCCTCGCATGCCGTTGCAGCTGAGCGTTGGCCGTGTTCTATGTGCCAACATGTACGCAAACTTGAAGGCGGCGAATTATTCTGCAGCCTGTACAATGATACCCCAGGTAGGAGGGAGTGGAAAACACCGTCGAACGCAGCAAGTTTCTTCATCCATATTTGAGGCAGGATTTCTCTCTCAATTTACACTTCTAGAAACTGCAAGATGGTTGCGAGCCGCGCATTGCTATTGTCAGCCAATACGGAAATGAGAATCGTAAATCTCTGAGATTTTGCCACGCGATGAAGGTGGCTTCTGAACCAACATTCTAGGTCCTGATAAATGACGAAAGCGACCCCTTCATATCGGGTAAAAATTCTCATGGGTACTGCTGTACTCTCGCTTCCTCGGATTTGGTAAATCTGTGCCACAGGCGTAATGCAAATTAATAGCAACAGGAAGTTCATCGTGCGACAGCCCAGTTTAATTGGTGTCCAGCGACGAATAGCTGACCAAGCCTGTTGAACGAGAAGAATCATGTTGGGAATCGTTAGTGGTAGGAGAGGATTTGAAATCCCTCGATATGTAATCGCCCGAAGTTTTTCGGCATGTGCATAATGTAGTTGATGATAAGTTAACACACGGTGCCTACAATGTGGTCCTTCTTACGGCCGTCCAGCCCAGTGCGATTCCGTCGAGTTGATATGCAAGTTGGATGCAGCAGCCGTGTTCGTTATCTTTCATATTTCCTGTCTTCTCGTATTGTTAACTTCCTTCTACGATTGCTTTCAAAGCGGTAAGCCTTCGTATTCGATAAGTGTGCCACCTTTTGTCTACGAAGGATAAATCTTTTAAATGCAGCAGGAGTATTCAGCAATCATCCTGACCCAGAGAGTGACGTCGAACTTGTTCAGAATCTTTTATTGTGTTACCATTACTGCTTGTTACTGTCGTCAACATGTCAAACTGTAATTTTTGATAAAGTGTAGAAGTGTGCGAATTGATGTCGTGACCACCATGGTGCATGGATGTAGACATTCTATAAGACTTTCTTTCTTGCCTCTGTAGTGAGGATTGCACTTCAGCTACTAGTTTGTCGTCAAGCAGAAAGCTATAGACTTGAACATCTTTTTCTGTGCTATGAAACCCTTTGTACAGCAGAGTCCCCTTTACACTGTAGACATAGTACGAGAACGGATTTTTTTAATTTTTTAATTTTTGGTAAAACAAAACAGGGTATCTCAAATGCTTTTAGATTTATTGATAGAGGGATTACAATACCTCTGAAGTCCGTCCACCTTAGATCGAAGGCTGGACTAACGGGTTTTACGCGAACGGATTGAGTAGGTTGTTGTGGTTGGGTGAAACTTTTGGGGAGCCACTGAGGATTTCAAGTGGGTAAGAGTTGCATGTGGGATATGAAGCCTGGATTCACTGCAATTTGTAATCCCTATCATAATCGCAGATATTTGCGACTTTTCTGTATCCAGGGGATTGTACCTTACACATCACACATTTTCTCTCACTCACACTAGCTACTAAGCATAACTGTACATAAGCACACCAGTTGCAGTGATCAATATGGTTCGATATGCCATTGTAAGTAAGTTGAAACCCTCCACACTTATTCGGATCTTAATCTGTTATGAGGGAAGGCATTCTTTTGCAACTTGGACTTCTCATAAAGAGGCAGTTTCAAGCATCTTCTCGAAATAGTGCAGTCTTGACCGCCGCGAACCTATCATCCGTCTACTTCCACATGTCTAACAAACACTATCGGTAACTTTTGCTGATGTCCAGTCGTTGTGTCTACTGTCTTGTTTTTTATTGCCATCTAGTTGAAGTCATGGGTGAGTTCAAAGTCTGTCTTTGTAACATGACAACATACAGCCTTTGTCGGGAACACTTGCACAAATGTGTCGTTGCAAATGATTTTCGGCAGTTCCCACAAGGAGATCGTATTTCACCAAGTCTCCGTGATACTACGCATTTGTTATTTCAAGCCCAGAATCGACGTCAACACCCTGTAAGTATCGCACTGTGCACATCTGTCAGCCTGGACTGTAACTAAACGATGACTGTAGTAGCATTTCTTTAATATTTAACTGCCAAAATTAAGGTTGTCATTCAGAACCGACTGATGTAGCTGGGTGCCTTCTGGGGTCTGGCCTCTGACACACGTAACTAGGAGGTCAAGCTAACCAATGCTTCTAGATTAGAGCACTAAATTCAACTATATACTATTTAAACAACGTATTCACGACTGGGAGCCTGTGCTCCTGCACGATGGGAGGAGAACAAACAACGATTTAATAAATACGTATACATTAAATCCATGTTGTGAAGTCTGCCTCCACTGTATCCCTTATAGTTCACCTTGAAAGGATCTTGCCATTTAAGGGAGGTAGCCTGCAATTCACATCTGCAGTAAATGCGGTGTCTATGCAATCGGTCTTCGTCGTCGGCGTCCTGCGGCGTCTCCGATGAACGGTAGTTGTAAGTGTTGCAGAAGAACGCAAATCTCGCGGTGGTAGAGGCGGTAACATCTGTAAAAATCATAATCAACTGTGACACTGGTCCCAAAGTTACACTACGGGAAATTGAGCAGTGTACTGCCAGTGCAGCGTTTATGCAGTAGAGTTAGATTTACAAATGTTCTGTTCGTTGTTACCGGTGCTGCGAAGTGACCGGCAACGACAACGGATTTGGTGACTCGAGGGCGTGCGTAGTCTGCAGCTATCAAGTTGCACGAGTCAGGGTGAGGTAGAATGTCGTTTTTTTTAAAAGTTTTTGGAACTCGTGATTGATGATTCAATGCAGGGTAATAAGTCGACTGACCTACTCCTGGTTTCCATTGGCTTGTGACTAGTGGGGTTCAGATACATGCGCGCAGTGTGCAAGCTGCTGTGAGGTCACGATGATGTTACAATTTATATACCTCCAGCCATCCACTTTGTCGCCGCAGGAAGTTCAGGTTGTATATCGTCGCTGCAATGAAAGTAGCGAGTTGCAAAGATCCCGTCCATGAAATAAGTTTATCTAGGTTAGTATGGAACGATGTCGCAAATTCATGAAAGTTAGCGCGTAGTGAACGATTTTTAATGCTCAAGCTGGTGAGAATAATGTATTATACACTCGACTCCTCGTCAGGAGCAGAAATGGCGCAGATTCCGAATGAATAGTGGACATCGAGTACGAATCAATCTCGAGGGTGCTCGATGATGTGGGTGTCGATGGTAGGAGGACATGGAATATTTGGGGCAAGCGTGAGAATTCGGAGACAATAGCGGAGTTGAGGAATAGTATCTGTGCCCGAGATTATTAGTGACTAAAACCAATATATAGATATATATATATATATATATATATATATATTGTACTTCGGACAGGAGAAACGCACGGAGAGCCACACCAATATCTTATTTTATCTAAGGATCCAATGGCTGTCCAAAGTCATGAGAAAAGAGTGTAGGGCCTTCCCATTGCTTGCCTTATGACTGAAGCAACGGAGTCCTACCTTTCCAATTAAGCTTCTATAGCTCATATGCGGTGACTTTGGCGCTGTCTAGTTTTGCCCACTTCAGATGACATCACTTCTCTCTAAAGATTCCCAACAAAGTCTTGTATCTGGTCAACCATACGATTAGATGGTCCCAATATACTAATGCAATGCTTGCATACTCGGATTCTCTACATTATTTTCTTCCAATTCGCTACCGTTACTTGATGTTACGACTTAATGCTCTTCATTGTCTTAGACTTCTTCACGGGCAGGACTCTCAATATATCACAAGAAGGAATAATGAATTCACTGGGAGTGGGTTTGAGGGTTAGTCGACAAAAGACGAGTGACGTAAACCACGGGTAGTTTGTTTGCATCTATGGAACATATGGAGGTCTAGAAGTTGTAGGGACATTACGTACTTGCCTGTGCCGATCACGGTGAGTTGGTCTGACACACTGCTTCAGACAGGTTTTGTTAGCCAGCGGATCGATTGAAGAGGCGGTGGAAAGGAAAAACGCGAGTACAAACCATGAACAGTATGCTTTATTTAGGGCAACGGCTACAATGGGTGCTAATTACTAAGCACCAAACGCATGTGAACCTTCCTGCGAGGATGTTGCCATTATATTCATATCGGTGTAATTCTGCTCTACGCGTCCTTTTTTGTGGGAATGCAACATTACCCAAACACGAGCACTCGCAACTTCCGCGATACTTATGCTGAAGCTAGCGACTAGAACCAGTTTATTTTCAGTCGGGAAGGGTTTAGAGTCACATGCATTTATTAGTTATAAACATATAGAAGTAACAGCCAAGAGATGTGCTTGTGTTTTGAAGTTCGCTGAAGTAGAAAAATCAGAAACAGTTTGATCCATACATGACGTTGAATGCCAATTAAACCAAACAGATTCAATTAAGAGCTATTTTTGCTTCTTTTAGCCTCTCCTGAGGTCTGAACAATTAATTCTTCAAAACATAATCATGGAAAAGGTTATATAGTTAAGTCGACTGATTGAGTGAACAAAAGCAAGGAACTTCGTCACCCAAGTCCGAGCACAGATCTTCTACGAGGCAACTGAAGAGCTTCCTTTTCGCTGTCGTAGATCCTCGACAGTTCATTGTTCCGCGGAATAATTCAAAAGTGCAAACCAGAAATAAAATTTCAAAGATGTAATGCAGCAGGTCGTCTAGCTGTTACTCTTTACCACTGTTTCATGGGCAGAACTTATTAAACGTGAATGCAGGATTCTCCCATTCATTTCCCTATCAAGAGGGGAATTACCAGGTGTGGAACAGATGAAGTGAATAGCTAGAAACAGTTTGCTCTTACTGTGAGCTGAAATTGATAATGAAAATAGATACGGTGATCCTAGAGCAGGTGAATGAATCCAGCATAGACAGCATACACACCTGTGCCTTGCGGAACCTGCAAGGAGATTACACAAAAAACTTGAATGCTGCAAACATCTGACGATTAAAAACGAACCCGCTTAGCTTGTTTGAGCTGGAGCATGGCAAAGTAGGCACATAGAGGAAACAAGGCTTTATACCTACAAGTACATAGTGAAGGTACAAGCATCGTCTTTTCCTTTGCGCATGGAAGCAGCTCTGGTCGTAACCGTTGTTGTCAAGTCCGTGACAATTGAAACATCTTCACCTATTGTAGAGGAACACCATCCCTTCATTGGCGCCGAGCTTGATATGAACATGTATGTGTATACTGTGTGTGTGTATATCTGTTTCGGAGGTCAAAACTTTGTTATTACTGCAGTGACCGGAGAGGATGAACGTCGCCATTGTTCACACCACCAACCCCATTACTTGTGCCGTTAGCGATCACCCCATTTACTCCTAACGTAGAAGGTGGCGGCATTCGCTTTCGTTTCTTCTTCTCGTATGCGATTCCCCTGGCCTTAGCTTGCATCTCCCGAACCTCTCGCAAGTACAGCCGCACCTGTCTGGCTCCAAAGGGGTTGCTTTCAGGCATCCCCCCATTCTCTTCAAAAGCCGCCCGTAACCTTCCAATCAGGGCGTCGAGGGAACCCCACGCTTGCCGCAAAGGGCAAGGACATGGATGGGGAGGATGTGGCAGTCCAAAGAACGAGCATGAAGCAATGTGCACCTTCGTCTTTCCAAATTGGTCCAGGTATCTCATGAACTCCAATACATGAGCTCCCGTGCATCTCGCTAGGGGTAAGGGTGGGCGATGGTTCCGAAGATACTGTCCGAAAGTGTTCCAGTCCCGGCGTTTTTGTGCCTCGTAACGACTTGGAGCTCCTGTGTTCTGCTCATGCTGGTTATCGACCTGGGTTGGCGGAGAAGCCATTCCGTCCAGAACCGGTCCGACTGATCTCATGAAGCCTGATGATGGGCCTGCATCCCCCCGATTCACATTGTTGCTAAGGGCAACTCCGCCATTCATAAATGATTGTATCCGGTTGGCAAAATCGTTCTCTCTGGTTGATGTAGCGGGCTTTGTATCCCTGTGCATACTATAAACGTACTGTTCCTCCGGTCGGAACTGGAACGGCATCGTCTCGCTAAATCTGTTGTGATCGCTCGGGTGTATACCTGGCGCTGTTGGGACATTGAGAAGGTTGATGAACTCGGAGGATCGGAAATCGGACGTCATTTTATGTCGATTAGCGGATACTTATGCGCGTACGGAAGATCAGGGAGGGAACTCTTCGACGGATGAATTAAGGAACAGCATGGAAAATGGTCCTGAAGCAGAAAATTGTATCGAAACGTCTGCGGAGTGCGTCTTCGAAAATCTGAAAGGATACCACAGTGCAGATGAGAAGATGTTTTAAAGAAAGAAACACTGCGCACCAATAAAGTATCAATGAATGACGTTGAACCTGATTCGATTCACAGAACTTTGTAAGGATTTGACAGTAAAGAATATCTTATGGGGTAAAATACATTCGGGATTCTATGACACTTTGATACATCCATGAGTTGACACAAGTAATGGTTATATAAATGCATACGATTCTACATATATTGATGCTGGAAGCAGTGATTATCATTCTTAGACTTTTTGGTAAATTGAGATGACCATTTAATGAAACACATACCTGTTAGCTGATCTTATGTTTAACACATATGATGTAATTACATCAAAACACGATCAGAACCGGGGACAGCACTGCAATTATTTCATTGATGGGATCCGCCAAGAAATGAGGATTTATTAACTGGGACAAGGAATAGGATAAGAAGTTGAGGAGTCTTCGTTATTTCGTTGAATCACCAGAATTGCCCGAGGGGACTGGGCTTCTGCTCGGTGATCTATGAACATCCAGATCCGTAGCCGTGGAAAAGCCGAATCAGCTAGCAACTGCGCCAAGTCATTAAAATTTAAACAATTAGTCTAGAGACGTTATTGAACAGACGGCTCAAACACCACAAGTAAGCCTCTCACACTAAAACTAGACCCTAGTCTCCTTACAGCAGTGACATGTTAAACTGAAGCATGACTATGGAACCAGCGAATGATAGCAAGGACTGAGGAAATTCCCATGCCAGTTAACTAGCTTCCTCTACCGACAAATCTCTCTTCCGGAGTATGCAAAAATTCTACGTGGTCAGGAATGACAACACTTCCAAAACACCACTTCATCTATCAATATTTGTAAGCAAGATTGTATCTTAAGGTTTGCACCTACAAGCTTTCCTTGCAGTGCGTTCAAATGTAGAAGTTGTAGCAGTGCTCTAACTCTAAAAATTTAATATATAATCCTGCAATGGAAGATACTAAAAAGAGACCAGAGAGTCATGAATCATGATCCATGTTATTATGCACACTTGAAAATCTCTTGGAATGAAAATACTCAGTTCTAACTTTCTGGTTACGAAAGAGAATACCACGCAGGCGGATCACTGGAACAAGTCCGGAAGAAGCATTGTGGAGGAATCAATTTCCTCTCACTACTTTGTTTGCTGCCTAAATTCTTGACGTGCCAAGCTCTTAAACACTAGTGTCTCGCATCTCAAAATAGCCAGTTGTAAGAGTGCTCCTACTTTGCTCACTGATTTAACAGGTCAGAAGTAAAACTAAATCAGGGTGGAAAGGGTCCCAAACTGTTAACTACGGATTCTTCTGAACTCTTTGTGAAGAACAGATCAAGATACTATACATCCTCGGATGAATGATCCGCGATGCAAACCAGCATCGGCAAGACTTCAAACCTAGTTTTCATGTAAAGGATCTGAAACAGAAGAAGTGACAAAAACAAGCTGGTACTTCTGCACCGATACTGCTAACGTCTGTCCCCCTGACAAAAACAGCTGGCCAGAAGGTCCTGTGCAATCCTCTGACCTCCACTGACCTTTACCAAAACAGCGACGTAAATTGAATCGCTTCTAGTAACATGTCCGACCGCGATGATCCGGTGCTTGTAACCCTACTCGGCGTTCACAACACTTTCACGATCGGCCACTTCTCCGCCTACCTTTCGACTCACTCACTCACTACTCACTCTCTTCTTCTCCTCCTTCTGCTTCTTCTTCTTCTTCACTGGGTTTCCAATCACTCGACTGCCAAAAGGGTCATGAAGCTCTCTCACTTACACTCCCTCACACGCGATCGCGCACGTGACAGTGTAGATTACTGGGTTGGGAATGGGAGCGTAACCACGAGGGTGAGGCCTCATCCCCCTACTCGAGGAGGTCAAGAAATAGAACAAAAGCATCGCCGCCTGGGAACAGATTCCCTTAATACTGTCGTCGCCCCACTAGTGAGTATATACAAAATCGAGCTTGTCTTTGTCCACCGAGTCCTCTCAGATCCATCCGTGTTTGGTGCACCGATTGGATGATCCGATGAGCTTTCGACACGTTATACAAGGAAACTCCCACAACGTCAGAGTCGGAACTCGGCATCGTTCGCATCCCGAGGACTCTCTCATCATCTGCACGTACCGAGCTTCGATGATCGAGGGAGGACAGGAAGACGCGAAAAAAGTAAAAGTAACGAAGACGAAAGAAATATAGTAAAAAAAGAAAAAATAGTAAAGAAATGGAAATCGTGGGTCGGGTGAGCGGGACGGGTGGTCCCACCGATCTCGGGTTTCAGTCACCCGACCCACGATTGGAGGTGCTTTCATGCCGTTGCGCTTTCATGGCCCTCAAATTGTAAACAATTTTGTTGAATTTACCACTCTAATAAGTATGAATTCAGCTATTGAATTAAGAGCCATTTCTAGGGTGAATCCTTACCTGAATTTAAGACATTTTTTAAGTATTTTGAATAATAATGCAAAGACCAAGCAAGCCTAAGAACCATACTTGATACAAGGGTTGGAAGAGAAGCTACTTGTGTGTAAGAGCAAGAGGATTACAAGAGAATCCACAAAATAATGAAGCTCAAAGGATGTTAAGAATTCTAAGTTAAATGTAATACATTGTGACAACATGAATTGGGAGGGACAAAGGATTTGGACTAGGATCTTTTGGACTAGATTAAGAAGGATGATTGAAGATAGTATATATACAAATCTTTGGATTAAATGGCAACATATAATAGGATGTATTAGGAATAAAATAATATTAAAAAATATCAAAAATTGTCTTCCTTACATGGATACATGTTTACTTTAGATATATTTAGAAAGTATTTTGAAAGCATTTTTGAATATCTTTTATAATTATTATATTTCTAACTAAAATTTAGTGGTTTTAAATGTAATATGTATGTATATTATTTATTAAGTATAAATTGGTTTATTATTTTTAATATCTAGCAAACAAAATTAACTCAATTTTTTTGTGCATATAAGACTAGAATATTTTTTGATAAAATTGTACTGTACCAAGAATTATTTTTTATATTATATTATGGAATCATTTTTTTTTGTTTTTTTTTCTTTTGAATTCAGCAAGTATTTCTTTTTTATTTTTACTTAATATTATAAAGTGTATACATGTCTTTAAAATTTTATAAAATATATCAAAAATATTATTTTTTTTAAATTACATATGATGCCAAATAATTATCTTTTAAAATTTTAGTATTTTTTAAAACTAAGAGGGAATAATGGATTCAGGGAATTCATTATAAATAAGAAATAGTATTATTTTATAGATGTTTTTTAAGATATACACCAGATATATAAGAAAAAATTGTGGATTTAATATAGAATTTCAAATAATTATTTCAAAAACTTTAATGCCTAGTCTACTTATTAAGTTATATTAAAAATATTTATAGTAAAAATAATTTTAACTTTAAGTTTTGATTTGAAAAATGATAAATATGATAAAATTAGTTTCCATAAGTATTATTGATATATATATATATATAATCATATATAAATATGTAATAATAAATAATATTTCTTATATAAGTAAATTAATTTTAAAATAAAATTTTATATATTAAAATATATATTTTAGTATTTTAATTAATAATTTATCTATATCAAATATATTTTTATGAAATATAATTTTTTTATAATCATATCAATTTATTTCTGAATTTAATAATTCTATATAAATATACATTTAAATTTTATTTCTAAAATATAAATTAAAGAAATCTAAAGATTATAAACAAAAAAAAAAATAAAAAAAAAAAAAAATACCAAGTCAAAAAGAAAATTAAGTACAAACCTAGAAATTTATATATATTTGAATTATTCTAAACTTATATTACTATACCTAAAATATCTTTTGTTTAATGCCTATTTTTATTTTAGAAAATAAGCCTAATGATAGATTCTAAAGGAGATTATAAATTATAATTTAGTTATGCAATTGACTTTAGCTTTATGCATCTTCAAATACTATCTAAATTATTATTTAGAAGTCTAAACATCTTTCTATGAAAACTTCTATAAGAAATAGGTCTTAAATAGATACAAGAGACTATTAAAGTTGGTATAAATATATAGAAGATTCCAAAAGGCTACTAAAAAGATTTAAGAAAAGTGATCCAAATGTCTACAAGATTCTAAAAGCTTTTAGAAAGTATTTGAAGATGCATAAAGCTATAGTTGATTGTATATCTATAGCATAACTTCTTCTTCTACTAATAAATTATAAAAAAATCTTTAAATAATCTATTTCTTTGTATTATCTCTAAACTTTGAATAACCTAATCTTTAAATAATCTTAGAGATTAGAGATAATCTAATTTTTAGTAATCTTAAGTAATTTTTATCTCTAATCTCTAAGATTATTATCAATTTTTATTTGAGTTTTTTAATCAATTATATCAATTTAAATTATATATTAAGATAGATTTACTATATGCATAAAATCTAATATATATAAAATAAGAAAATAAACAGAAAATTATATATTAGAATAGATAAATTTATTTAAAATATAATGTTATGTCTTCTAATTTTAAATGATTGTAATTTTAAACTTTTATGTCTTCTAATTTTAAAGGATTGTAGAATTTTCTTCGTCATTATTTTGTATAGAAAATACTAATTTGTATTAAATTTATATAAGAAAATCTTAATAATATTAAAAATAAAAATATTATTTTAATTAATATTTAAATTAATATAATATATATTAAATATTAAAATAATTTTTAAATTTAAACTTTATTATTATTATTAAATAATATTATTTTCAATTTTCAATATTATTCTTTAATTATTTTTAATATATATGATATCATATATAATAATATTTTATTATTCAAATCTATATAATTATTAATTTTATTTATGATTAAATATTATTTTATATTTTAAAAAATATATAATTACACAATAGAAGATTTGATAAGTAAATTATAAAAGCTTCCAAAAATTATAAAGACGTAGCTAAAATAAATACAAGATTATCAAAGAACTAATCTACTTATTTCAATCTAGTTCTATATATCTAAATAAATGTAAAAGAAAATATGGCTATTTTTATATATTTCTCTTATTACTTTATATATATAGAAGAAAAACTAAGTTCACTCTTATAAACCTTTTTTACATTTAAATTTTGTTTTAAGATTATTTACTCTTTAATTAGAGAAATAACTAATCTAATATTATATTTTTAAATATATATATATATATATATATATATAGATATGAAAGAATTCGTTAAAATAATCCATCCATTTACTAAGTTAACCCATCCTATTATAGAGAAGGAGGGAAATGAGAGAGGTTTGAATGAAAGTTGGGAACATGGGGAGGGGAGAGAGATTAGGATAAAGAAGGCCAGAGACAAAGGTGACTAGGGCTAAGAATGAGGGGGGTGTAGGTGAGGGCCATAATTGTAATAATGGTTTTTAGAAATAATCTATGTTTCTAATGATGGTTACAATAAGGTGGATTAACTTAATAAATAATTTGATCATTTTAACATTTACCTATATATATTTTTTATTATTTGTATATGAATATATCTTCTTTTGACAAATGTGTTGAAGTTTATGTTCTTGAGACAAATAAAACCAAACAAATCTAATGCCAACAAAAATAAAATTAAAAAAAACAAAACAAAAAAAAAAATTAAATTAAATAAAAAAATAAATGAATTATTAGAATAACTTTGAGAATAAAAATATAATAAAAATCACTCTTATTTTTGAGAAAATTTAATTTTTATCTTATTCCATTCACCTAATCCAAAATACTAGCTTTGATTTCTTTTAGTTATTTATTGATGTTTTTACATAAAAATATTTTATAATAATTAATCTTATTTTATCTACCATTTAAAAATATTTATTTTTTAATATAACTTCAAGATATTTATAATTATATGAAAATAAATTATAAACATATAACTCATATATCATTATTTGTGATTTATTTAGAATTGTGGTAAGTTTTTCAAATACATCTACTATATTTGTTAATATATATATATATATATATATATATATATATATAAGACATAGTTAAAGATATTGGCTTAAAAAAATAAGATCTACTTATTTAAAAATCTAATACATATGTCTTTTTAAAAAGAATATTTTGCAATATCCAAATCTAAATGACATCTTTAAAGATAAGAATATTTTATTTTTTAAAACAAAGACCACTAAAATACATTATATTAACTCAATAATTAAAATAAATAAATAATTAAAATATAATTACATCCTTCAAGAAGCATAGTAATCCATTTACTTTATATATATATATTAGACTTAAAATTAGTCTTCTCAAATCGTTAAAGATGCAAAGATTAAGAAATATAAGAAATATAAGATATAAGATTATAAATAAGACCATGTACAATACTATAAACAAAATTAGAAACAAAATAATGTTTAGACTACTCCAATGATTATATTGGCAAGATTGAGGCACCCCTCTTCTTGTTAATTTTTGTAAATACTACATCAACTAGGTTCTATGGATGTTTTTAGAGAAAGTTCAAAATAATATGAAATATCCTAGAAAATAAAATATTTCTTTATAAAAACTTTTGTAAGATTTTGGAAGGTCTTAGGCAAGGGGGGTTCTAGAAGATTCTAAAAATGCTTGGTTATCTAGAAAAAATGATAAGAACATTTTACAAATCCTAAAAAACTTTTAAATTCTAGATTATATTTGAGGTGACAATTTGTTGTATGTTTCATTATATTTGGATAAATGTTGTTATCAAAAAGAATTAAATACATTTAGTATTTTTCTAATTGTGGTACTAGATCAGTAGTACCAACCATTCACATTCACAATAGTACCATTCACACTCCAATTCCAAGCATTCACATTCATTTCTTGATGCCACAAGAGCCATATGGCGTCAAACCCCTAGAGTTTACACACTCCTAGAGTTTCTTTCAACATGTACAATTTCTTAAAGCTTGACAAAAACGCTAAAATGAAGCAATTCTTCATCTTATCCCATGTTTCACCAGGAGGATGCTGTCTGCTGGAAGCAGCCCACACTGCCATTCAAAAGCTGACACAGGATTGGAATTAGATGTCAGTTGTAAGTAAAGTTATAATCAGATCGATCTTCTGTACCACAATTAGAAAAATCAGACTCAGTCAATAATTAAAGTTATAATCAGGTCGATCATCTGATTTACGCATTTTAGTTCCTTGCTGCTACAACTCTTATTTTATAGAACTATGGTGGCGATGGCTAAATTTACTGCATTAGACTGCTCCACTGTCTAGTTATCAGGTTTTGATTCCTTTGACAATTCAGACATATCATTAGCATGGACGAGCTTAACTTCACAGCAGACAAACGTAGGCGGCGACTTATGAGAGAATAGATAGATGCTTAATTGACGGCTTCTTCATTTATAGATAAATTCTACTACCGTTCATGGTCCCAATCCAGACAAACATTTAGAAGATAACAAAAAACTTGACATCAAAAGACATTACCAAAAGAAGATGAATTATCAAAAGAATAGCAACAAGCGTATGGGATTTAACAAAGATGGAAACTTGCCACGGTTCGACAGACTGATTATTGAATAAATATGGCGGCAACTTCCAGATGAGTTGATACAAAAAAGCTCACTTAGACATTTGAAGTCCAAAATTGCTTCTACAGATGAGAAAGCTGCCTTGGGGCTCTTCCAAACCCGATAACTTACATCCTTTAATAGGTGACTGGGCGCAACAGAATGAATTCGTTGACACGTGCCGTAAAAATTGACAGCTAGTACACTGGAAGCCCCTGAAGAGGATGAAAATTCGATCCCAGCATTGGGATAGGAGGGCAGATTTGGCAGGAGGCACGCTCAAGGAAAAGCCAATATAATTTGCATCTTCCCCATCCGGCACAACACTAAGCGTCATAAGGCTCTGAAATAGGAATCCTAGCAGATGAGCTTTAGCAATGCTGCACTTAAAGCTGCTGTGTGCTCAAGAGAGAATTCTCTCTAAATCCTCGCACAAGATGACAACCAGATGTATATCGGGTTTAGACACGCAGACAGCTGTCAAATCTAAGGTTTCTCATCAGAAGTCTCATCAATTAGACCGTCAATAGTATCAGCAGCTGCGTCGAGCTCCTCGGAATCCTCCATAATACGATTGCTAACTTTATGCAATTGCCTCCTAACAAGCTTCTCATAAACACCAGATTCTGTAAAATGTACACCAGGCGTATTAGAATTGCATCAAGTTCCACATTACATGACAATTAAGCAGGACTTCACTCATAAAACTAAAACCCCTGAACATGATTGCTTGACACAATATTAAATCAAGTAATAATATTGTATCAAGCGATAAATTATGAGGTCAGAGAAGCGTTGAGAACGTACTCTTCAACAGAAGTTCTTCATGAGTCCCCTGTTCAACAAGACTGCCTTTATCCAATACCGCAATGTTATCAGCATTCCGCACAGTTGAAAGTCGGTGTGCCACCAAAACTATAGTACGCCCTCCCTCTCCGATAAGCCGGTCTAGTGCTTGCTGTACCAACGCCTCACTCTCAGTGTCAAGAGAACTTGTCGCTTCGTCCAAAAGCAAAATTTTAGGACGCCGTAGCAACATGCGTGCAATTGCGATACGCTGCAGGTATTCACGTGCAGGTAATCAGAAATCGAAGTCTACATGGAGCGCATTGGGACGGAAAAGAAGCATGATGGGTTCAATACACTAATGATACTTAATTACTAAAAGTGCTGGACTATCCACCAGACCAGTGCGTGTCAAACAAGAAAAACCCGGACACCTCACAAAATGAAAATTACTTAAATGGAGCACATGTATCAAATTAACGCTTGTGGAACACATCAGTTCACTAGAAATGAATCATCAATGTTCAATCACGTACAAAAAGATGAAAAAGACGAGATAAAAAAAGAGTAAAGAGCATTACTAAGACTAGAAGTGGTCCATGTAACAGAACTTCACTAGGGACGACCTCTGACCACTTGCCAGAAACGAATAAAAGAGAATCCTGTAGAACAATGATTTAAATGATTAAATACCTGCCGTTGTCCACCAGACAGACGAACCCCCCTCTCTCCCACTCTTGTTGCGTAACCTTCGGGGAACTTCATAATGAAGTCATGAGCATTTGCATATCTGTTGCACAAGAGTAAGTATTAATAATGACTAAGTCACTATACCAAGCTGCACAACTCTAACGCACTTAAGATAATGTAGAAATCACATGTACATCTCCACACTATTCGCCCATTGACCAGGGATTTGCGATCGCACATATATGCATTCGTCCAATGCAATTTGCTCAATTAATGACGAGATAAAAAAAAAAAAAAAAAAAAAAAAAAAAAAAACACTGCATGCGAGATAGGCACAGCAGCAAAATACATAGCCAATGAAATATACTAGGGACCAGTACAAGAGAAAGAAGCACACATACCTTGCTGCCTCCTCCAGGTCTTCTTGCCGCCATTTTGACAACCCATAAGTGATGTTTTCTAGGATAGAGCAAGCGAACATTTGTGTCTCTTGTGCCACTAGTCCCATGTGCTGGTGGACAGATTTGAGATTGAGATCTCTCAAGTCCCAGCCGTCCAAAAGAATGCGCCCCTTCGTGGGATCATAAAACCGCATAAGGAGATGGACAATTGTTGACTTTCCACCACCACTTCGTCCAACCAATGCACAAACGTCTCCTTCGCTAACTGTAAGGTTAACACCCTGCAAGACAGGATGTTGTGGGCGCATCTGATAGGAAAAGTACAATTCTTCGAGCCTTATCTCTCCATCCAACTTGGAAACGTGCGTGCCTGCATTCCGGTCTATATCTGGAAGAGCATCGACCAACGATAACACGCGCTGTGCAGCTCCTGCTGCTCTGGTCAAGGACATTAGAACCGACATGATACTCTGATATGCACCTTGAATTTGATTCCAATACAGTTGAAATGTAATCAGTTTCCCCGCAGACAGCCGATCGTTCATTACCAGAACTCCTCCGTACCTGCAGGAAAGATTTAAGTTGTTTACTTCTACGTTACGTAAAAAGAAATTTCCTTGTATACTAGGAGGAAAATGACATAAAAGCCATGTTCACGTACCCAAGGTGATTCATCCATACTGAATTCAAAATCTCAGCTTAGATTGAACCCAAGTGCAAACCAGGGAGGTGCCTATACAAAAGTCGAAGGGTAAGAGAAATGCAGAACCACGGACACCAAATTCAGGGAACCTAGACGAGATATTCCTTACCAAAGAATTAGAACTGATGCTCCTAAATCCAGCCAATCATTTACGGCGACAGCCCCTGCATAAGCAAAAGCATCCCGAACACCTTTCTGCATGGCAGCACAGGTTTTGGATTTGAAACGATCAAGCTCTGTATCTTCGGTGGAGAACGCACGCACTGTGCGGATGTTTCCAATAGCCTCAGAAGCGGCAGAATTTGCCTCAGCAAGTAGTGCATAACGCTTCCGATTGAGTTCCCTTGACCACCTGCTCAATCAAAAACGAGGAAAATATGGTTGAAACCGTTGATACTGTCAACTTAGCAAAATGTAAAGCGGAGGCTAAGAATGATCTAGACTTTATCAATTTTTAATACCAAAGAAAATACCTTGAATAAACAGCTGTAATGTGCATAATTGGAGCCATTGTGGTGAATGCCAGCATACTCAGCTTCCAACTTATGATGAAGCACATTGTAAATCCGCCAATGAGGGAGATGGAGTTGCGCAAAAGTGCAGAAAGCATCCAATTCACTGGCTCCGCCATTGAAGAGACGTCGTTCGTAAGCCTGGAGGTAAGCTGTTCATGCGAATCCACATCCTCAATGTTTTAAGGGCATGTAAAAATTATGTCAAAGCCACAACAAAAGAAATCTGAAAAGACGTCGGAAAATGACCAATGCCATCGAAGAACTGAGACTTTCAAACTAAAAGTTATGACCACTAATAGTAAAGCCCTATTTGCAACCTTTTCATTAGTTGCAAAAGTACTAACGTTTACTTCCTAATTTCAGGCATCCACTAGGCTTAGTTTGGAGGTAGCACGCCCACCTCGCCAGATGTAGTGCCATCAAAGTAAGCAATATCTTGGATGATAATGCCTATGAAAAGTTTGTCTTGCAATGTCTTCAAGACGCGCTTTCCTACTACTGCAAAACAGAGGTTTCGAACAGCCTCAAACAGTCCCGTCAACAAGCTGAATACAATCAGCAGCAGAACGTCCCTTCTGAATAACCCTATAGCCCTCTGAATTACATGATCTAGGATACGGCCCTGCAATAAAAACGGTACACAACGAATGATGTTAATGAGACTGTTCGACATTATGTACCCATTTCGGTACATTTAGAGGTGCACAGAGCAAAACCCTCCACACTAACAGTCGAGAAGGAGGACCTCGACGTAGAGACAAAACAGATGGCAAGAATGCCCAAGTAGTAACTCTGGTACACACTAAGGTGAAGACATGCAATAAATACCTGATAGCTGGGTAGTATCAAACTCGATGCAGATGAAAGTCCAAGACAAAAGAAAGCACAGGCCAGTAGGTAGGCTTCTCCTCTGGCCAATTGAATGGCACGCATTAAATAGCTATTCTGGTCAACATCCGTCTCATTTTTCGCACCCTTATCTCCCCTCAAGGCACCTTCCTCGGTGACATCTCCATTTGCAAGGTTCACACTACACCCATGAGAGACAGTATTAATTAGATTGTACTCCAAGAACAGATGTGTCTTTGCCGTACTCCACGACACCAATTTCAGATATGCTATTCTGGTCTCCAAATTATTGCAGGAGCTCCAAGTATGTTATAGTCGTTCCAAGAAATCCACTGTACAGCGTGAACGTTCAGTTAAATGAAAAATATACACAGACAGGAATGGCACGGCAAACCAACCTGTTTGTAACCACAGCAATACGAGGATCCTGTGAGTCAAGTCTACGCCTTGAATTTAAGTAAAGAGCACGCCCCATGACACGATTAGCGTCGACAACCCTTGTCAACAGAGAACTCTCTGCATTGATCCACACAACAGTAGTGCCCATCAAAACACCTTGCAACACTTCAGCCCGTACGTTGAACATCGTATGTTTCTCATCAAAATAGAAACACACACACTTCGCCCCAACGTATGCCTGCATCCCACGAATATCACGTCTTAGCCATCAAAAAATTGACGAAGTAAATCTCATCAACCAGGGCTCTTCGAGCTATCAACCTCTCAAACTGAAAAATTCCTGAAAGATCAGTTTTACGGAACAAATACACTGCTGGCGGGATGTTCTGCATGGAGATTTACAGTTTTCCGTCCAATAAACGTATTTCCACCAAAACGTTGAGTAAACAGAATCATTGAACGCTTTAAAAACAGGATAAACACAGCCGACAGAGTACCCGCAACGTCTCAGAAGCCATTAATAACAGACGATCTTAAACCAGGCTCTGGAAAGTTTACTAAACCCGTTTCTACAACAGACAACACCTTGTTTAAGTGGGTAATCAAAAAATATCCTGAAGAGGGGTTACCTGAAAAGCTGTGCAGATAAGAAAAGTCACGAAGAGTACAGCATCTTTCTTAGATGATCCAGAAAACCACTCTTCATATGCAGTGAGCGGTTTAACCTCCGTCTTCACCTCCGTCTTAACGAGAAGAGGCTCCTTAATACTACCATTTGCTTCACCATTCCGAACTTTTCCATTGGCTTGAAAAAAACCTTTTGAATGATCATCCTTCTTTGATTTCGGCTTCAGCTTAGCTTCCTCTTTAGAAACTGCCTCTCTCCAAGCCAAGAGGCTTCCCACGTAGGCCAAACCAGACAGACATAGGATTCGTATGAAGCTAAGAGCAATCAAGTCTGACGTGTCCGAGTAGAAATCTCTCAGCGAGTCCCATATCGTAAACTCACTCTTCTCCCTCCAAAGATGCACAATGCTGAACAGGGTCTGCACCAAACGCAATTCCGGTGAGCACTACCGAATACTGACAACCAGCAGAGTACATTGATAAACGTCAGGCATAAAACCCTCTCATTGTCATCGATAACATCAGGATCGACAGTGCTAGAGGCGCAAGCTGTGTAAAATCCAGAAAGAAACGCATTTCAGAAAACATCTAAAACAGAAGATCTCCTGTACTATTGAGAAATTAATTTCCTTCCATTCCAGACACTCCTAAGAAAAACATTCGAAGAGAAAAAATCCAGGTAACAAGAACTGCGCACTTACGTAGGAGACATTATCAAGCGAAGATGATTGAGCATACACAGGAAACTATTTCTCTCGAGAATCCAACGCACCTGACAGGACACTGAAGACACAGTTGATCCAGATTACAAATTTACCACTACCAACAGCATGTGATAAAAATAATTCAAGGGTGTTGGAATACCAATGCAGACGCGAAGTCGATACAGAAGACAATGCCGAATAGAGCAAGACGCCATGCTCGTTGCTTTCGGGCAAGGTTGATATTAGTAGTACCAAGAAACACAGGTGTCTCCGGGTTATACCCACTCTTCTTCCCCATCCAGTAACAGTCTTTTTAACTCCACAATTTGCTGCCGTATCCCTTGAACTCTGCGCGATTGAAACAAAATGGCTTAAATTTTCGTCTTGAAACAGAAAACACAATAAACTACACTGTTAATGATCAGACGCGCAAAATAGGCCACAGTACAGCCAACTCGTGTGCCTAGCACTGAGTTAGAGAACCTGAATAAGTAATTTAAATCATTTAGCATTCAAACTGCACATTGTTCCCAGTGGAGTGTAATGCAAGCGACGAGCCACTTCAGGACTAATTACAATATGAGACAACAACCGTGAGTGCAAACTCTGCCCATTCAGTGCCTAAAAAAACATGTGAAACATGCTTCTGCATTACTATGCTAATCAATTCGACTGCAGGTACAAAGTGTAATTCACATACAAACTTGCATTTGTTGCTGAGCCGGTGTAATACATTAAAGAAACCATGCACTTAAGTGTCATACATGTAAAGACGCCAATCTGTAAAAATTTGATAGACTTGCAAGAGTGAAGAGGCCAACGGCATCCAATAGTGGTCATTTGTGATCCAATTAACTCATCTATACTACAACAGCCTCTCAGAAGCGAAGCTCTGCAATTCAACGTCAACAGGCAATGAACGATGCCAACCTGTAAATTATATCGAGTCGACAACAGCCGCAATAACACCCTCGAATCTGAGAAGCAGCACTCCACTAATCACATGCATGAACCAAAGATTTTAATCCCCACGAGGACTAGAATTTATTTGAGGCAGAATTCAGAAGTATGTCAAGGGTAGTGACTGGTTGCCAAATTCGTCTTCAGTTTCATCCAGTGGAGAAGTAGCTCCAACCTATCCTATGGTTAAGGTAAATTCCAAAGCATTTGCCGCTGGGCGTGGGCCAAGATAGTAAGTAGCTGTTAAAATCGAAGAGGTGACCTATGATTTTCTCCGTTCAGCAAGCAAGGCTAGTAAAAAAGCGGAGGCAGTAAGGCGGTTGTTCGTCCTCAACATTGTTTCAAACCCCTTTGCCTACAAATTCTCCAAACACTTTGGAAGAACTGGAGAATATTTTATTATGATCACACCGGAGAACTCAAGCTCAGTTGTAATTTGAGGCGGCGAGACGAACCAAACCAGCGAGACGTGCAGCGCCGTGCTATAGTTCGACTCGAAAGCAATCTCGTTGCCAGAATTCCAACGTGTTAACGTCAGCTCTGCAGCTCGGAGAGCAGCTACAAACCAGCCTCCGCCTTGAGAAAGACACTTCAATTCACCGCTGGACACCGATCACGATAACAACAATTAGATCCCAATCTCTCTGCAGAGTCATGCGACCCTACATGCACCACGAAGGGTAAAAACACAATAACGAGCAAATCAAGTTATCATTTAAATGCAAGTCCCTCTCGCATGTGCTATGGCAGATGATATTAAAGCAACAACTACATGAAACAACCAGCGGCTTTGTACTCTTCTCTAACAAATGATACAATTACCACCTACACAGACCACCACTCTTGCACAGCAATAAGTCTTCAAATGCCAACTAAAGCGGGTCTAGCTTCACCACCACGGAAGCTACGCACCATAAACACTGCTCTTGAAATTTCACAACAAGAAGTGACGGTGCGCAACCAAGCTAGCAACCCAAAGTCCGAAACAAAGAGAACGGTCACCCGCACCATGCCACAACGGGTACACCGCGGGCGTTGTAAGTACGAGGGGATAATGGCCCTAGTGCAAGAGAACAAGAGGAGAGGGCTGATCGAAGAGAGGTACCTATAAAGAGCGAAACAGACAGAAGGAGCAAGAAGGCTGACACATGGACCGAGCCCTGGGCTGTGAAGCAGAGCTGATGCCGCTGTAGCAGCCGGAAAAATGAGACAGACCAAGGATTGAAGTTGGCCTGCGAGCAGCGCCGCATGACTTTTGCGGCGAGGACACAACTAACACACCACCAAACTTGAATGGGACCTCGGTGGAACAGCACGGGGAGAAAAGAAGAAGGGGCGGGCGGAGGCGCGGGGATGGCGAACGGGGCCCGAGCACGGGCAGATGACGTGGACCATCACCGCGGCCCGATGGGCCAGCCCCCGAAAAGTGATAATTGAGAGAGAGTGGGGCTCCGTGAAGCATGTGGCGATGTGGCCGTTGGTGAGGTTGTGTAGACCGGGCGGCAGTGCTTGGGCGGCGCAAGCCCTGCCACGGCCCGCCCGGGCGTCAGCCCGCTGTCGTGGGAATGTAAGGGCCTCGATGGACGGTGGAGAGTCGCGAGGTGCATCCCCAGCAGAGCCATGGCTGCCACTGATCGCCCACTTTTTCATTCCCCTTAGGCCCCCTCCTCTACAGATTGGGCAACGCTATTTTTTTGCCCACATAGAAGGTAACGCATGAACCTATATAATTGGATGCTTGGATTGAGGAGTGGGAGACTGAAGCCCTGCTCGACCTCCTCCTCCATTTCCTCTAGGAGCCCGAAGTGTGTGTGTGTTTTTTTTTTGGCCTTAAAAATAATAGAGTCCCCCTTGCTCACCCAAAATTGTTCATACCGTTTCGCAAATACCACTCCTAAAGGTAAAGCCACAACGTAGACTTGTGTGATGTACCCCAGGGATGAAAGCAACTTGTTGCTTGCCCCATAGTCAAGATTACCCCATTTCAACCATTCCATTTCCTGTACAATTGCAGCTTATTGAAAGAGTTTGAACAGTTCTCAACAGCGTTCCAGTCTTGAGGAATTCTCTCTGTAAATAATTCAGTGTGTATATGACACTGGAAATGACACATGGGGAACTTGAATCCTGACATTTTTCTTTTCATTTCGTTTCATTCCCTCCTGGACCTGAGTATGATACTGGGTTTACTAGAGGTTTAAAATAAGGGATCTCGGGACTTGTATTGGGAGGAAAACCATTCACACATCAATTCCATATCAAAACAAAGACTGAAACTTTAATTGTCGTTCAAAGCACATGAAGTCTTCTTTGTTAAATTTAGCTTTTGAAACAGTATTGGATGTTAAATAATAGGCTTCATAACATGAAATATATTCAGATTCACACCTGCTTTCACGCAGAAGAGGAGAAGACTGGAATTACTGGACAAATAAAAAGCCCGCCGGGGGAGTGGACTGCCACCTCAGCCTTGCCACCTCAGCCTTGCCACCTCAGCCTCGCAGATCGAGGGTCAAAGCCAAAGATCTGTATCCATGTGTGCCACGTGGCGTTCAGATGCGCGGGGACCAAAAGCCGCGGAGTGGAGCACCGGAGAAAGGGCGTCGACCTGTCTAGCCCCTCATCGTTTGCAGCTCCCTCCTAAACCGCACTTTATTTTACTGATGGGAACGCCTTGATGCGAACGCTGAGTCCCCCAGGGAACGGGAGGAACAGGATGAGGGCAGAATGGGTTGGGATTCACTCCGATTCCACCAGATTCCATTTGGATTGGAGATTCACTGCCGCGCTGAATCTGAGCCCTGACATGGGAAAAAGTAAAAAATGTAAACACGTAATATAGTTAAAGGTAAAGTCATGCAGATGCTTGAAAAGTGGACACCAGGGGGATCAAACCCCCCTTCAATTTGTTTTTCAAAAGAACTCACCCATTACAAAAATCTAAGGAATATTTTAATGTGGAAATACATCTTGTAATACTTTGATAATAAGCTAATAAAAATGGTGAGAGAGAGGTGTGTCTAAAAAATTAAAAAATTAAAAGGCTTCAATATGACTCATGTTTTCACTACCATGTAATGTTGATAATATGGTTTAATTAGGCATCTCAACTCATTTGGAGTTAGTTGGAACTTAAAGTGAACCCAACAGTAATAGTAAAGGATTGTCTCATTGTACAATGTATAATCTTTGTATAAGAACCTTAGCCAGAATTTCTCTCCAAAATAAACTATTTGCTTTAGGGTACAATGGACACAAAATAATGTTACTGATATTAACAGAAAGGCACACAGAAAGACAGAATCATTGAATAGATTGAATAGGATTTATTACAAGTGACAATGTTTTTATACCTTGGCAATTATATTAATAAAATTTCAACGTAGTATTTGAATTAAGTGATTCAGGTGAATTATATTAAATGAATAGTTCATTATTGCAATCCATTTGTATTTTAGTGCACTACACACACACACACACATATATATATATATATATATATATATATCTGAAAAAAACAAGTAAATGACTATTTATACTCCACTTCAAATCTAAAACAGTATCATTCATCAATCATGACCTTCAACCCCTGTTACTAGTTAATATTCCTTGCATTTCTTGAATCAACTTCCATATTTTTTGCATGTTGTGACTCAATTATTTAAATTCTGTGTATAGTTGTTGAACTGAACAAGCATACAAACACATCAAATCTATATATATATATATATATATATACATATATTCACACTATCATTGCATCATAACAAGAATGAAGTATTTTCCGCATTTATGTTCTTCATGAAGTAGTCAATACATGTACATGTATGCACATACAAAAAAGAAAGAAAAAAGGGCAAGTATAAGATGCAGTCCTGTAAAGTGTGGGGTGGGATCCTCACCCAGTGTGAGGGATCTGCATCTCTGCCAAAGACACTGGTGACTATCCATGGTTTCCTGAAAATAACCCATTAGCATTGTATATTATTACCACAGCTATAAGTAACAGAATGAGCAGAATCTCCCTCCCCTTCACAGTCTTTATTGTCAGGTGCTTGGACCCCCTCTTTGTTGGGTCAAGCACATGCTGCTGAACAAGGACCCAAACACACTCTTTACATACATGCATGCATGCACACACACACACTCCCTTACTACAATGCAAGGAAAGGGAAGGATTGCAACAACAGCACAACCAAGGGAACAATAATAAAGGAAATCACTGACTGCCTGACTGACTGACTGACTGTTTGTCTGTGAGTGTGTTGATCATGAGTCAAGTGTGTGTTTTATGTTTGTTTTTGCAAGTCTGCCATTGGAGGGATTGACTCAAGGAATCTGAACCAGTGTTTGTTTGTTGTTATTGGTCTGGGTGGCTCTTTTCTGCTTCAGTTGTAGTGTCCCAGTAACACAAGCAAAGAGGGAGAGGTTGCAACCCCGTGAAAAAAGGACACCTACCAGGAGGAGACAGTGAATGAGAAAATAGAACATGCTCTCACACACACACACACAATTTTGTTTTAATGGTGCAGAGGTGGGGTGATTCTCTAAAGCTTGAGTGAATGGGATTGCACTACCTGACAGAGATGCAACAGACAACTGTGCAGAGTGTTTTGGAAGAAGCAGCCTGTGGTGTGGGAGCCACAATGTACACAATAGTTTGTGGAGAGAAGGAGACAAATGCATCAATCTCAATGCATCATGTTGGAGGCAGAGCAGTGATCCAAGCATTATAATATATATTGGAGATGGGTACAATCAAAGTCCACACTGTGTGACTCTTCAGCACACAATGTACAACTTGGTGTCAATGTCAAATGTTATGTAAAAGCAAATAATGAAAGTGAAGTTTTGGTTTGTAATTAGATGGTGGGAACAGAATTGCACGATGTAGAGTTGTAGTCCATCCCACACTTGACCTACAATCTTAGTATGGTAACTATGCATAACACTTTATAGAGCTCCATTATCTGCCAGAGAACTCTGCAGAATATTTCCTGGATGTGTCAAAAACAAAATAAAAAATGAAATGGAATCACCCTCATGTTCTTAAAGTTACTAACAGTGTTGGGAACAAAAAAAAACAAGGATTATGTACCAGTAAATGTATCCAATTAATTCTAGAACAATGTAAAGAAGGAAAGTATCATGTAGCCTTGTTTGTGTGTGTCTGAAGAACATTTGCAGCCCTTACTTTGTTAACAATTTATATGATGTGGAGCATAAAATTGTTGAACACTGTCAAGGTAATAAACTTATATTTTTTCCACAACACCTGTTTTTTCACACAATATTTTTCTAAAATACAAGAATGTCACAAAGTAGCCATTGTTCTTTGTTTAGCAGTAGCTTTTTGAAACATGGACTCATAAATCAAATGCTCTAGTTCCCATCAGGAATCTATGAAAAATCCAGTGGAAAATGAATGACAAAATCTCATTCACTTGTTTGTGTATTATTAAAATAATAATAATAATAATAATAATAATAAATGATTATTTTTTCACTTTCAGTTGTTGGCCTATGAATTTAGAAGCAAGAGAGTCAAAATTATCATACAAGGGAGAGTGTGGATAAGCTTAAGAGAGGCCTAGTGGGTGCCACATCAGCAGGATGGGGAGTGGGGGGTCCAATGCTTCATCCAGGTCAGCATGCCCTGCACTCCTCATGCTCAATCACACACCCACACACATGGCTGGAATTTGAGTGACCTGGCATGAAGCTGGCCTGTGAGCAACTGACAAATGTACTTGGTCATTGTAACTGAATACCCATGACATATCCTGCCATGCAATTGGCAATTGGATAGTGACGTCATTCTATCTATCTATATTAAAAAAAGGTAGAGGACCCATTTCCACTTGCTTAACCATTTTAGCATATCTGGAGCATGGGTATGAAAAATTAATATTTTTGCCTCTGTAGGGGAATAGAATTCAGGTTTTTTCACATGATTTTGTTCAAAGGCAAAATCAATGTGAATTTTTTAGCTGGAAAATCATGTTAGGCACAAACTTTTCATTCAGATTAACCTAATTCCAACCAATGGTTGATTGCAGCTTGAATTTCTGAGTAGGCATGAAATTACCTAATGGTGCCATGGAGTTGAGGCTAAATGTGCACTAAGTGATGCACCACCATAAGGTGTTATATCTTATGTATATAATTGTGTGTATCATGTCTTTTTTTTTATTATTTAATTGTGAACTTTAAATTCTTCATAAATATAAACATGTCTATACACTTCTTCAAAAATTGTGCAAAGTTCAAATCCTGTTGCAATCCCATCACTGTTGTTGTGAATGGATTTGGATGTTGTGCTGGAAGGAAATTTGCCACTTTATCTGTGTTCTCTCATTATACAAATATATGTATATATATATATATATATATATATAGTTGCTAATTATGTTGTCTGTGATTATGTTAATTCGATTAAAAACAAGGGAATAAAACAAAATTTACAACAACTTGAGCAATCAACTTTATTTTAATTTGTTGCTATTATCTACCCTGAACAAATTTATATGATTTGAAGGGTCCTTTTCGTTTTTGGATACTTAATATAGTAAATTTAAGATACATGAATTACACTCCATACAGGCAAGTTGTGATCATCACTTTAAAATCAAATCAAAACATGAAGGCTAAATTCTTTGAAATATTCCTCTGTTCTTTCTTATGAATATTCTGGCAGCAAAACAAATATTCGTTCTTAAATGCTCAAAAGTGAAACTTTTAAGCCGGGCCAATAAGGAACAATAGAGATTTCAGTTTCTGCATAAACACAGCACACACTACTATAAATGAAATTTTGTGGAGGGGAATAAATCACATCAAAGCAAAGTCTAAAAAAAGGAATAGAAAATTGCGGCTGATTTTATGATTTGTTCCCAATTTTTAACTATCCAGGCTCAAAGGACAACACTTTCACTCAAATGTAACAGGATATGTCCCACAAAGCAATCGCCCATCAAGTATATTAAAGCAAGTTTATTTTAAGGAATTAGGCTAACCAAACCTCTCATTTTGCATTAGGTTTGAGTTTTTAACATAACAACTAGTATCGACACAAACTTTTACGATGGTTCTAAACCCAATAAATTGGTGTGGATATGTGTGTGTGTATGTTCTCACCTTGGAGTTAGGATAAGCTCTAATTCAGCAAAAAAGAAATGGATTATGCACTTTATTGATAATGAATTAACCCTCACTTAGAACTTAAAACAGGTTTAACTTTCCTATAATTGCTCATTATAAGTCTTTGCATAAATTGATTTTTGTATTGAAGTTAAGTATTTGATTTGTTTCAAAATAGTTTCGAATTAACCAAATCACAAATTTTGAGTCAAAGTTAGTGGATAAAAAAATTGTAAATTTTAAAGTTAATAATAAATTTATAAACTTTAAATGACAAAGAAAAAAAAAAGAAAAAAAAAGAAAAAAAAGAAAGAAAAAAAAAGAGCAACATTCTTCTACCTCCATTGCTGTTAGATTTCAACAATGAAACACTACCCTAATTATTTGTATATTTGAATTTGATTATCTAAGATTTGGAAATAACTAAATTACACTCAACATATATGAGAAGTATCTGTTTATTTATTTTTTATTTTTTTTGTTATTAATATTATTATTGATTGCTGAATTTAGAGCTTATCCTAACTTGTTTTGCAATCTATTTTTCAAAAAATAATATGGTTTTAATTGTTTCCATTTTAAAATAAAACAATAAATGAGAAAAATGTTACATGATTATAATTCCACTAATTTAATGCTTCATTCTCATATTATTGTTCAACAATAGTGTCAACATGTGCTTCGAACTCACAGCAAAATCCACTTCATTATAAATACCAATACTTGCAATCTCAAACACAATGTAATCCATTAAACTGTACATACTTGAATCAATATAATTATACTGAAAATTCATCATCAAAATACTCTTCCTCATGTACTCTAATATGGATACAAACTAAATTTTAACAAACAGAAAGACGTAATATAAAAATCGATCTATGTGTGAGGAAAATATTGCAGAAGACACAGTTATATTCTACCACAAACAATAAAGTTTTTCTCAGTTGAAGATTTTATATCACTTTCATTCACACACACACACATATGTGTATATATATATATATATATATATATACACACATACATATGTATAACAAGTTATACATAAGATGCATAAGATTTTGTGAGGACCATCAGTGCTAGATTCATATATATTGACTCATTGAATCAGGATCAGAAATGCCACCGGCTGCTATCTCTTTGTAGGATCCCTCATTAATGTTGGCAGTTTTTATGAATAGAATAATAGAAGGAATAACTTGTTCCTTGTTTAAGAGAACATAAGAGCATGTGTGGCAGTTAATCTAAATTCGTATTGTTTTAAATGAAAAAAGGCCGAATTGTATTATATGATCATATTTACTACAGAAGTTTATTTTTTTTTTGAAGTTTCACCACAATCTATTGAAACTTTTTTTAATTAAGAGTGCGGAGGTTTGCAAAGATTCATTGTGGTTAATTCCAAAAAACATTACGACAAGTGGTTTCATTTCATGCAAAAGATTGTTTGCTTTGGTTTTACATCATTCATCCAAGTAAATATATTTAGGCACCAGTTTCAAGTGGGAGTATCTTTGCTGATATTGATTGGAAAGTTGAATACAATTGGAGAAGGATATCTTCAGTTAATTGGAGATGGGTTGTGATGGTGGGGCTTGCAAGTGTCACTCTGCCAACTCTCCCTTTAAGTATCAAACCCTTGTCAAAATACACGCATTAATTTTGTATTAAATTAAAGTAATTAAATTTATTAAATTAGTATCTCTTAGCAAAAACTGAAATGTTTTGTTTGTTGGTGCCTACGAGGTCATTATATATATATATATATATATATATATATATATATATGCCATGTTTCAAAAGTCTTTCTAAGGTACCCCATTGTTAATGAAAAGTTGTCCTCAAGAAGACTTCGAAAACAATGTAAAGAAGTGTAAAGTGTAAATAATGTTAAGTGTAAAGAAGCAATGGCATAGAATTTTATTTACTTATTTATTTTATTTTAAAATAACGTTGATAATTATTTTTATTAAATTATTAAATTATAGTAATTTAATATATATATATATATAATAAAAAATTATTCTTTTAACCAAATCTTGAAACAATAGTTATTTTCTTTTCTTAAAACTATAAAAACCAAAATAACAATTAACAAAGAGATAATTAATTTATAAATAATATCTAAAATTTAATATTTTGATTCATCTACCAAAAAAAATTTAATAAGAAATTTGGCATGAATATATTGAAATGATTTTCTTGTAATAATAAATATTTACATATCAATAATATAATTTAATAAAAAATATCTATGAAATCAAAGAATATTTTATTTTATTATTTTTAACATGTGGTAATTTTAATAATAAAATAGAAACCAAATTTAAACTTTAATTGTATAATTTTTTCAATAAAAACATAAAAAGCATAGCTAAAGATGACTACACGTTTATTCCTTCAAAGTCGTGAAGAATAACATTGTTTTCTTCTTTTTCATGTAGTTATTTCAGTGAAGACAACTTGTATTATACTATTTGATTAAATCACTTCATAGAAACTATCTCCAACTACTACAAACTACTATAAATATATATATTTATGTTTTCTAGTTAAAATTATAAGAGAATATCAATGGATGAAAAATAAGATTTGACCCATGGAGATAAATAAAAACATTTTAATATGTCATTAAGTAAATTAATTTTGTAATCATAAAATTACTTTTTAGAGGCTAATGGTAGTATTGTTTGAAAAAATCATTCTATTGACATCTGTGAAAAGTGGTCAATCTTGTCCAAATAGTAATGTTTTTGAGATTTTATGCATGTAAAAAATGTTTAAAATTTTGGATCAACACTCATTATTTATACTAGTAAAAGCTATAGAATGTATTCAATAGAACCAAAACCTTATCAATTTAAAAAAGATCTTAAATTTAAAAAATAATTTAAATTTATACCCAAAATGATATATTTCATATTTTACAACCATAATGGATGGATATTTTATAAATTAGGTAAGTTTAAATTTATTTGGGATTTTTTTTGGCTATGAGTGTAGAATTTCTCTAGCTATCAATGCCACCTGCTTTTGCTTGGATAAGCATAAAGAACATGATAAACATGGCAGAAGGGTTTTTCTATCACCATTTTTGCAAGAGAAATGTATGAATATATTAATCCTTTACTAGCAACAATAGTGGTGCTCTAGTGGATAAGTTTGTTTAGTATTTTATGGGTTTTTAATATTTTTGAATTTTAGTAACATTGTGACCTGGTCAAGGTTCATACAATGTATATTGGAATTGGAAAAAGTGTTCCTAATTGTGTAGTATCAATCCTCAATTTGGAGAAGATTGTGAAAAATTCTTTGTTGTCTTCAAAAAAACAAAATGTGAATCTAGGAGCAGTTTTTCCTTGTAACCATGCTGCTCTAATTTATTGTCACTGCTTTAAGGGTTACATGGTCATTAGCAATAGCACCTTGAGTGGCAATTGCAGATTAAACATTGCTGGAAGAGACTTTCAGAATATCCATGTATTCCTTGCATAAGAGTAAGATTATTCACACAGTGTGTTATGGTTAGGACCATCACAACGTAGCTAAGAAGTTGGATCATTCTTGTTACATGTTGCAAAACTTCATGCATACATCATTCACAAATTTGAGGTTGCAGCAAGTTGAGGCTCTTGACTCACATCTTGACACAAAAAGAATCATGTTCTATGTTGAATTAGTCTTATTTGTTCTCTTCTTGTGCACATTGCAAATAACTGTAAGAGTCTTTGGTGGACCAACATTGCTGGAAGGTGAGCGCAAGAAGTCCCTTGTGACAAGCAAATTAGAAAAATCTATGCTTGCCGCTATCTCACCTCAAAATTTGTTTAAGTTTCTTACACAAATGATGCAAGCTCATAATCCTTAAAATGCTTAATTAGTATTTTAATCTTCATTTGATTTATGAAATTTCACTTTTTTTACATGAATAATAATAATAAAAAAAAAAGACAAGGTTATAAATTTACTGACTATAAACATCCTTTGTTATAATAAATATTATTAGTAAAACAAGGAATATCAATTAAAGAATATAAATTATGCAAGATACCCCTACAAATATTAATTAACAACTTTTTACAAAGTAAAACTGACAAAAACCATTTTATTTTTTGTGTATATGAAGAAATTTTTATAGTTTGGCATTTAAAATATAAAAACTTCAATGGTTATAATTATTAGTTATTATTTGGCAATTTATAAAGAATTAAAAAAACATATTTAACTAAATATTGTAACTTTAACAAATGCATTATTTTGATATTTCGTTATTGTTAAATAAATCTAAAAACTCACATATATCAATACCTTAAAGAAATGAACTTAATAAAATCTATTTACATTATTGATATAATTAAATTTGGCATCTAGAATCTAATTTAGAATGGTATAAAATCACTCAATCAAGTGATCTAAAATTGAATAGTACTTAGTGATGAATATATACAATACAATATTATCACTTATTCTAAAAATGCATTTTACGAGTTGCAATCATTTTCTAAGTTGCTTTACAAGTTGACAAATTCTAAGATCTAATGAATGCTTTTATTTCTTTTCAAGAACCGTAGCTTATAATTTTATCAAATATTATTAATAAATGACTTCAAATATTAATAATATCTTGCACATATTCTAGAAGACCATCAAACTATTTGATCATTCTTACTGAAGGTCGTATTGAATTTCAAATAACCTTTGTAAATACCTTCAAATAATGTATTTAGAATATTTTTAAGTGTTTTAATCAAATCTAATAACACCACCAAAGACAAAGATATATATATATATATATATATACATTTTTAACTCTTCTAGTACTAAATAAAAAAATTACCATCTTTGAGAAAAAATATCTGTTTTGAAATATATTATTTCAAAAACTATTTATTAAAAGTGATAATAATATGCAAAAACAATTACTCATTCAACACATTTTTTTTATCCCTAATACCATCTTGCTCTTACTTATATATATATATATATATATATTGGTATTGCTTTAAATTCTAAGATATTTTTAACACTAATTTTTAATATTTATTTATATCAATAAGAATAATATAGAAATTAGTTCTTTTGTAATATACTGAATTTATATAATTTGATATGAAAGATATCGTTTTTTATGGAGTTTAATTTTTATTTTATTTAAAGAAAAAGTAAAATTTAAAAAAACTTCAAAAAAATAACTTAATAGAAGGTTGAATAGTATTGATATTACAACCAAATAACCATGTTTTATTACTAAATTTTTATAAAATTTAATAAAGAAAAAGAAATGAAAATTTATCATCATTCTTTTGCTAGTGTTTATTTTCTTTAAGATCTAACTTCATTTTCTTTTGTTATTCTAAATTTTTATAATTTACTTGCTGCAAATTTTGTTGTGTTATTATTAATTTTAAGAAATAGAGACATTAAATTGTGAAAAATAACCATAATTGGCAAAACATGCTTTTTATTACATACAGAACAATGGATGTAGAAAATTAAGAAGGAGAAGTTATAAGAATTTAATAAAATCCAATGATACAAATAACTAAATGTTCTTTAAAATAATAAAAAAAAATTGTTTAGAGAAGTTAATATAGTGGTTGATGTGTAGTCTTTGCTTAAGAATAGAGACTAAAACATTATATAATTTCTTCAACATAAAATTTAAGTAGACAACATAAAAAAATTATTACAAATGTAAATTTTAAATCCTACAACATTAATATTTCATTTTCAATATTTTCTAATGTATTTTTAAAATTCTAATATATGATAGTTTGTCCCTTGTTAGATTTCTATTTCTATTTGATAATACATCAAATAATTACTATAATTAAAATTTTATTTTTATTTTTTAACATATAATAAATGTATATCTTTTACAATTATATTAATTATTTTTTTCTACTTACATTTATTTTCTTTGTTCACTTAAATAGTAAAAAGAACATGTAGTATATGTACAATATAAGCAACATAAATATGTTTTGGTCCCCATTGTTAGAACTTGCATCTAAACCATCTAGATTTAATATATGACACATTTTTTTGTTTTTTGTTTTTTGTTTGTTTTTAGGAGAAAACATTGATCATACATTGAAGTAGAAGTAACCACATGATATGGGGTGTTGACATGTGGTAACACTTGTGGTGCAAAACAATAGAAAATAACTCGAAGATATTTATACCTAATAAATCAAAATGAAATCACACTGCAGAGAGAGCAGAATTATTTTGTGAAATTGAGAAGATCTTGGTTGCACGTGATAAGATGAGGAGGCGAAGTAACAAGTGCAAGCTAGAACTACATCCAATTCATGTGTTGAAGTTTGAACCAGACCCAACAATCACCACACAAAGCCTAATTACAATTGTAAACTCAACAACATAAAAACAGAAAAAGACACCTTTACTTTCCAAATAAACTAAGAACAAAACATGAACACAAAGCTCTGATTCTGTTATAAACTGATAGTCTTGTGGTAAAGATACAATACACCCCCTACATCTAATCTAATAGACATCCATTCAGCAAAATCCAAACAAATACATGTCACATTTGAAAATGGACACACATCATGGAAAGAAACATTTTGGCGGTGCAGTGATCAACACACGATGGAGCTAAAGTAGATAGCAAATACGAGAGAGAGAGAGAGAGAGAGAGACAAACCAACAGCCAAGGGACATGGAAACACTAGAAGCATTGATAAGTTTAGTTAATTAATCAATTAATCAATTAGTCAGAAATATATTTTAGTTTACAGACATGTAGATTAATGTGATGAACAGGAACAATCTACAGTTGCAGAGTTGGGTTGGTGGGGTGGTTGGTAAGTGAACTCAGACACACACACACACCCTGTTTTTTGTATTGTTTTTGTGTCTCCTCAACACCTTTTGCATTATTACTAATGCATGAAAGAGAATGGGGGAACAGCAAGTGCTGCATGGCAGGTGGCAACTGGGTCCACAAAAATGCTTGCTGCTCTAAAATAGTCACGTCTGTGCTCATTTCCAAAAGCATGGTCTGTGATGGTGGTGGGTTATGGTGTGACATACCCACCCCATGTTGTGGAAAACATCCCATGCCCACTCCTCCTCTACACAACATTGAGAACTGATTCCATGGCCCTAGTTCTCCCTTTGCCTGTTTCCATCCCTTTATCATTTCTTACTACCTTGAAGTAGGGCTCAGATTCCCCTTCATTTCAGAGTCTTTTCCACTTTTCTGAATCTGGAGGTGGGCAGAAGTCTGGAATCTGCACTTGGGTCCAGCAGTGCTTGTGAATGTGGAAAACTTCCTGCATTGGGAACATCATTTCGTGCCTTTTGATGGGTCCCCTACTGACTCCCTTGGATTTACCTCATTCACACCATTTCTCTCTTTTTTATACTCTAACCACAGTGAGTGTGTATATATATGTAGTACTTGATTCATAACCTACAAATGAAAAAAACAGTATCATCTTTTGAGGTTTTCCATGTGTGTTGAGTATAATGTTAGTATGACATCTTTCAAGACTCTTGAATCTGATTCATGGCATTGATAAATCATCTCATCTCATCTTTTTGCTACTTGTGTTGCAATGATGCCCCTTCCATAATTTTCATGTTGGAGTTTTAATTTTAAACCATAGTTAAGCCATTGCTGCAGTATTTATTTTATTTATTCATATAACTCAATTAAATTATTTCATAATAAACTTCATTTATTATTATTATTATTATTATTTTATAAATGTATTCAAATGTGCTGAAATGATGCATGTAATAATTAGATCTTGAGATAAATAATGACAAAAATGCAAGTGGTTCAGCATATATGCATACACACACAATTCAGAAACAGTCATGTAATTGGAATTCAGTTATACTCTACTGTATAATGGTACATTCACAACACAATAATGCAAAGCAGACAGAGATGCAAATTCCTCTAATAAAACAAAAAAGGCAAAGATTTTTTGTTTTTTTAAAAGAAAGGATGTAACTAAAGGCTTTTCTTTTTGGTATGCATGCTCTTGATAAAAATCAAACACAAACTTGGTCGTTTTTGGACAAAAAAAATGATTGTCAACAAGAGTTACATGACAAAATCCTTTTCTTTAAAATGTGTAGACAAACCCAACCCCTCCAAAGTCAACATATTTGTGTTTCTTTTGTATTTATTTTTATTTATATTCCTTTCAGTTTTCAAAAGAAAAAAAAAATTTGTTCCCAAGGAATTATATATTAGCAAATGCCAAGATTCCCCAATTGAGACTCAAACACCCAAAACTGTTCAATGAAACAACACTGCATACTTCTATAGTTTAAGTTAATTACAAATAAAAAGCCAACACAACCCACACCATTCTTTTTTGACTTCGAGAATTGAAAAGAAAACATAGCATCAAAGAATGTGACACGGATCTTGTTCTCGGAACATGGTTTTGTAACATGGACCCAAATACATTGGGCATCAATTCCCAGACTGGGCGCCGGTTGCCACCAACACATAGAGCCACACAAAAACCCAAAAGCCAAACCCTAATTCTCCAAAGCTAGCGTGGGTTAGGGTGTAACCGGGGTGGGTGAAAGGCCACCCTTTCCCATAGCACACGTGCTTATCAATAGCGCGCTGCCCTAATCCCGGGTCAATCTGAATCTCGGACGGTAGAGGTGGCCTCGAATCCCCACCCGGGGTTCAGATGCCCGCGATGTGCCGCGTCGTCTATCGATGAGTCCTATGCAACATTTGGCGTCTTCGCGAGGGTGTGTGCGAGGGTGGTGCGATTTGCGGCCACTTTGCCAGACCGATCTCCCGACCTCTCTCGGCTTCACGAGAGGAGGACTCCGCTACCTCGCTCGTCCGATCTGGGGCTCCCGCCATCGCAGCGTGGTCAGTGCTTTTGGGGCAGCGTGAGTGAGTGAGTGGGCCACGGCCAATGTGAAACGCTTCGTCGAATTGCGGCGATGGTTTATGATCCTGTATGATGGGGTTGCCAGGCGGCTGCCGATCTCTGGATGCAGGAGGAGAAGTTTCATCGTCTAGCGTGGGCCTGGAAACTAAAACTCGCAAGCTGGTCCGGCTCTCCTCATACCCCCCCCCCCTCCCCCCACATGTGAGCGCCGCAAGTTTTGATGCCTGAAACCAGTGGTTCTGAGCGCCTTGGGGGCTGGACCCCCGGACCTTTTGGGGGACGTGGGGTGAGGAAAAAATATCAAATTTCCCCTTGAAGTGTACGTGTTTTTTTTGCAGGAATGAGGAGCTTGAGCCGAAGAGATGGGGAGTGGGTTTCAGTGGTTAGCGTGAGGTGCAAGCGGACTTGGAGTTTCCTACGGAGTTGACGCGGGAAATGTATTACATCGGAAGTGAGTTGATATGGATCCACGCTGTGCAGGAGCAGGGGGCGTTAGTGCATTATTGCAAGGCGTCAATAAGTGCAATATTTTGTACATGGTTGTGAGTTTATGTCGAAATGTGAAAACTGCAAAGGGGAGTTGATGAAGGGCCATTAGAAACGAGGACGGTGCTTAAACTGTGGCTTAAGTTTTAATAAATTGAAGACTAACCTTGAGACCATCGTGTCCGATTGCATACAGTGCTCGTTGACATTTGAGCTGGATTTCCGCATTGGCTAGATTCAAAGCCGGCGAGATTCCTTCTTTTGGTTGATTCTCAGGCCAGATTCCTGATGTTCTTGCCAGCCTCCAGGGATCTTTCAGCAGTGAGTGAAGCAAGTGGGGAGAGTCGGCAGTCAGTGCATAATCGATCTACCTGCACAAGCGGAACTTAAGCCAAATACGGATATTTGTTTAGAAATTTTCGCAGTGTTTCTTAATGTGCAGTAAATATGAGGCAGTGGCCGAGAAAATGTTGGTAGCTGGTTTTGGATAAATTTCCTCCTGCTCTCTGGGTGGGTGAGTAGCTCTTTGAGTGCTATATTCCGCCAATTCCAGCTCGAGCCCAAGAAAAGTTTATCTTCATTCCTAGTAGAAACCGCGAATCCGCCATCAGAACAGAATTTCAAACACAATTTAAACAATCGCTGTTCGTGTTGAAAACCCACAAAGATGTCGCAATTTGTTCCCAGAGAAGAGAGGATCTCAATCGTAGCCGTCTCTTACCAGTGGAATTCCCTCGATTGCACTGTCGAGAGAATCAGCAACGGATCTTCACAGTCGAATCTCCACAATTCCCTGTCTGTCATAGGAAGACATTCGGTCCAAGATACGGACTCGCAGTTGGGTTGCTTCGCTTAATTCCTGCTGCGCTGTGTGAAAATACCACGCACACAGCGTGTTTAAACGGTGGGATTCCAGAAAATACAAACCTGGACAGATTCAAAGTGTGTTCACTGTACCAAATGCTTGAGATGCCAACGTTCCGATTTCTATGGTCACAGAGTTCCTACAAAGTGAGGAATAATGAATCATAGTTGAGTTTGAATGAGAGGAGGCAATCAAATGGTAACATATATATGGGAGATCCGTGTCTGGCATGTTGGATAATGTCCAAAATATGCAAATGTATACAATAAGGAACCGCATCAGGACAAAACAAAAAGCAACCGACTTTCGAGCAATTTAAACCTATGTCAATCTTCTATGTGCTGCTCCAATTGCACTCCAGTTAAAATCCTCTCATGATCATGTCCCTGTTTCTTCCAAAGAATGTCACAAGTGATGACATTCTCGTGCGTGGTATAGCAATGGTGCTTTCCTGTTGCAACATTCGGAATACTGTTGACATTCATGAGCACACTATTGGTGGTCTGTGTATACACTTAGTTCAGAGTTTGGACAGGAGAAATGGCTGCTTGGTTGATAGACTTCACCAGCACTGTGAATGGCAAAGCTTGAAGTTGCCCATCATTAAGAAGCATCAACTTTTTGACACAAAATAAAAAACAGTGTACATTCAATGCATTGATATAGTGAAACAAAAATATTACTAAGCTCTTGATACCGTACACAACGGTGTTGTGTCGTAACATGATTGGGTGAAAGGAATAATAATAATAAAAAAAGGGGATTATATTATACACAACAATGTTGTATTGTAACATGACTATTGGATGAAAGGAATAAAAAAAAGGGATTATGTTATAGAAGACTTTAATTGAAAATATAATAGTGAAAACATAGATAAAAGTATTATTATGGAAAACATAGGTAAAAGTTAAGGAGGTGGTAAAAAATAATTTAGAGATAATAATGTCTTTTTGTAAAAATGACTTTTATTTACTTTGTAGGACAATAAATAAGAAAAAAGAAAAATAGGTTAGTAAAAATAATATTAAGTGTACTTTTAGATAAAAAATTATTACATGCATTTTAAGATAAAAATAAAGAATAGCTTTCAGTAAAAATTACCTAAGAAAATCTAAGATTAATACTTGGAGAGGATTGATTTTGATCAAAGTTTGAAACTAGACTATGAGGTATAAAACCTCACATCTACAACAAATTTGGGATTTTTTTTGTTGATTTAAGAGCAAAATATAGCAATTAAACTTGATAGGATTTCTTTAATCATTAGTTTAGAGAAATTTGAGTAGATGAAGATTTTGTGAGAATTTTACAAAGTAAAGGTTGTTTTTGGATGACATTGTTTTTTGTAGAATAAAAAGGGATTACATTTTTAAGAACTTTGTGAATTTTGATACAAATATATGAGTGAATTAATATTTTATTTAAATTTTAATATTTATGTAAAATTTTAGAGCAAGTAAATATTTTAATTGAGAGCTATTAACATTGGAAGATTGACAACAAGGTTGGAGAAGGAAGATGGCTAATATACAAGCAAATTATGATTTTTTTTTCCAATCTATTAATTTAGTTTTTTTCAACTTTTATGCATTTTTTCTATCAACTAATAGATTGAAGAACCTAAAATTCTTAAATCAAGATTGAGAGTTGAATTACCAATTATTGAGATTTTAAATTTGCAATAGAATTCACTTAGGATTTTATTAGAATTTATTAAGATTTTCTTAAATTTTGATTTCAATTTTATTAGAGATTTTTATGGTTTATTTAGGATTTAATTAATATTTAATTAGATTTTTAAATTTTTAATTGAAATATGATAATGAATTAATTAAAATTTTTATGATTTTTTTTTGGATTTGATTAGGATTTATATAAGATTTTTTAAGGATTGGCTAGAATTTGATTAGGATTTTTGTAATATTTATTTATGATTTTTTAATGATTTTATATATATTTTTTGATTTATTAAGATTTCTTTAAAATTTAATTAGGATTGTTAAGAATTATTTAATATTTATTTAAAGTTTAGACTAAATTTCATATTACTTTAAAAAAAACCATATTCTAATATGGAATTTTATTTAAAAACCATCAAATTTTAAGTAATAGTATTATTTTGGAGTAATTTTTCTTTGCATTTTATTGAGTATGTTATTGATTCTTTGCCTAATGTCAAAGAATACAAGTTGGAGTTAAATATTAATTCATTAACCAGGCCATTGGAAAGATTAATATATTTTAATTTATTATAGTTTTATTAAAGCTCCTTTCAAAGATATTTTAATAAGTTTTAAAAAATTAACCACTTAAATCTCATTGTCTCCAACTTATAAATTATTTTTGTTGAAAGAGAGGGTCTTGATATAATAGAATATTCTTGATTGGATATCCATACAAAAGATTTTTTATTTTTGTATATGGAGGTAGAAGAAATTATTTGTCTCCTACAATTCTTTTGTATTGAGTTAGGAGTTAAAATATTAGTGATAGTATTTGATTTGTCTCTAAAATCTACAATCCAACCCAATCTTAAGATTTACATAATGCACTACCTTATTGAAGTATAACTTTGTACATTTAAGGAAAATAATAGTATAAGAAATGATCTAATATAACTAATATCTAATATGATCTTCTATTCATATCTAGCTTCATCTAATGAATCAATTTTAGACTTTTTGAAAAGAAGTTAGAAGATAAAGACAAATGTAGGACTACATTTGAAACTAAATTTTGCTAGTTTTATTCCAATTTTTTATCCAAAATCTCATTTGTGATTTTGAATTAGAGTCCATGCATAGTTTGATAGCCATTGCTCTTGTGCCTTAGATTTGATACTCATCTTTTTGTATCAAAAAATATTATTGAATGTTAGCATGTTTTGGTTGCAAGGCCTTTATAATTAATATATTAATGAAATCTTTAGTGGCTTCTTTTGGATTCATTAAATTGAGACCTCATCTTGCTTGATTCTTACAACATATAGAAAAAACTAGTTTAACTTGTATTAAAGATAAAATATTATCTAATGAAAAGTTTTTAATCAAAGGTTTTATTTTTAAAATTGATTTCAAAGATTTCATCCAAATAGCTAAAAAAAGTATAAAGAGGATATTAAAAAGCTATTAGCTATAAAAAATTTCCAGCCAAATTTATTTTAATAGAATACCAAAAATAAAATTTATGATTCATTCTATCACTGAAAGACACATCAATATCAATTTTATACAAAAATATGCTATAAATACTACTTAGTAATTTGCTGATATTATAAGAAGAGGTCCATGCCTATTAAAAGTTATTGGTAAACACAAGTCCAACATTTTTTTATGAATTGCCAATATGTAGTTAATTTAGATCAATTAGATTTTTTGAACTTAAAGCCAAACTAAAATGCTTGATAATGTTTATCAATGTCTTTGCATTTATTTATTTAATTAATTATTTTTATTTATTTTTTCATTTTAATAATTGAATTTTTCAATTTAGTGCAATTTATAGTTCCTTATATAACTATAATATTTTCCAAAATATATCTAAGTAGAAGAGAAGCTCTTTATTACAAATGTACTAATGACTTCCATTAGTATAAATTGAAGGTATTTTAAAATACATCTGGCATAAATTTTGTATGTAATATATAATGGAATAATAGGATATTAATTTCTTAATTTAGTCTTATCTTTATTCTTATAAAAAAGATAATACGATCTTTAAGAATTCTTTGAGAAAATTTACCATCTTTTAAAGCTTGATTAATTATTACTCCAAAGTTGTGATTAATAATATATATATATATATATATATATATATATAAATTAATTCCAATATTGAAAAATTATAGAGCTTTATTTTTTAGTATTTCTCCTATTATTTCTTTTAGTTAATTGAAGATAATAGAAAGAAAAAATTCTTTATTTATCCAAGTATTAACTTTTAAAGATATAACTTTAATAGGATATTGAAAAAATCTATTATTTCTAGCCTTATATATTATTTTTTGTATAAAAGAGCATAGAAATTAAAATAAATGTTCTTCAATTCTTAAAGACTTTTTTGAGTTTCATCTTAGATTTTTTTAAATTTTTTAATAATAGATCTAAGATGTTGTATCTTAATGGCTTTAAAGAATTTTTTGGCATTGATGTCTTTAAATCATATCTATTAAATTTTAGCACCAATTTTTTGTCTTTCTTGTTTTCAATCTTTATGTTGGATGAATAGAGATTAGATCTTTTTAATCCAAGCTTGTAAGATGATATCTTGGGAATGAGCTTGAAGGATAATGTATGCTTCTTATACTTAATCTTGAAATTTGATGAGGCATCTTGCTTATAAGAAAAATTATTCTTTGTAGAAAGATTAAAAAAATTAATAAAGATTTTCAATTTGATGAAGAATCATCTAAATTAATAATTTTACTATAAATCTTCAACTTGATAAAAGACTCTATGATTGTTGAGATAAAAAATATCCATTTTTTATATTAATTATTTGGATTTGGATTTTTAGAGCTAGTAAATTTAATTAAAAAATGATAAATAAAATATAATTTCTTTTAAATTATATCTTAGATTTTTTCTTTCTAAAATATAATAATACTTATATAAAATCAATCTAATCTAAGAAATATATGAATTTTACTTTATTTCTTATTCCAAGAGTAATTTAGTGATCTTAGAATAAGAAATAAAGGACCAACTTAAAGAAGACAACATTTGAAAAGATTCCATGTTTTTTTTCCTCATCTTCAGATATCAATCTTTTGTAAAAAGAAGAATAATGAGGTGAATTTCCAACCATATTTTAATCACCTCCTTATGTATATGGAGTTTAAGTTAGTAATGTATTTATAAAATTAATCTACATATGATATCTTTCTTGATATTTATTGTAAGCATATATATATATATATATATATATATATATTTACATACTAAGAAAATTTCTTTTAATGTTATTTAGAGTAATCCAAAGAATCCTATTATTTATATGAGAATCTATATTATTAACTAAATAATCAATTGCAAGAGAAATAAAAATACATACCCCACCTATACTCACAACACATACATTATATACATAAGAGCAATCTCTAGATTGAAAGATTCTTTGTTTGTCCAAATATCATTGTCTAATTCTTGTGTCTTTGTGCTTCAAAATTTATGCTCTTGGATAAGAAAAATATTAGATTTAGGAGAAATACTTTGAACACAATTACAATGTTTAAAAGCCTTAGGGATTTCATTTAGACCACAAACATTGCAAGAAATGATTTTTAACTTTATAAAATGTTAGAAAAAAATAAGAACACACAACTTCCTGATATAGAAAAAGGATATTCTCTCTTAATTCATTTCAAGAAAGCTTGGAAGAGAGAGAGATCTCTTTCATATCTCACATTTTCATTTTTTAGAAAGGAATCAAAGACAGCATTGTTTAAATCAAAATAAGAGTTGATGCGGGAGCTTGCATGTTTATGGAGGGAGAGAATCCTCTTTCTTCTCCCTAGGAGCTATATTCCTCAACACATACTTTTGGCGTTATTGCTGGACCCCTTCTTAAAGGGGTGAGGGGAGTTTCTTAGACTAGTGGGCAACTAGTTGTGTTTGGAGGTTTCGGAGATCATCTTTCGGCAGCAATTGTAATACCCAGTTGGAGTATTGTTACTTATCGATTGATACGTCGTGAGGGCTTACCACATACATAGACCAACCTCCTCATTTGAAAAGAAGATCAAGTGGAAGAATCATTTATCATTAAGAGATGTTCATTCATGTTCCATGGTGCACAGATATAAACCAGAAACGTCATCCTAAGGAAGAAATACAAAAGAAATAATTTCTAGAATTGTTTAGAAACACATTTTTCGCAACTCTTCGTTGCTGTGAGCGTCACTGGAAAGCATTCAGGAAGTGATAGAAACACCCAATCAAAATGTTGGATTTCTTGTAAACATAACCGATTTTGCGGTAAGAATTGAGGTTAAACTTGTCGCAGGAGCAATATGAAGAGCTTTGATGTCAACATTGGACCATTTTCAGCCATGATGTTCCTACTCTTTTCAGTCCAATACAAAAGCTCCAGGATTTATTCAAGGAAAAAGCACGTCGAGAAAATGACGACACATTTACCAATTTACGACATGTGATCCATTATGAGTCAGACATCCAGGATAGTCACCCAGTGATATTTTTGATTCAAACCTTCAGCAGTTTGTGCATAAGACATGACGGATACCAGCAAAAAATGTATCTGTTTAGCACACAGGTCAGTTGGTGACGTGCGCATGAGTGTGCTCACGCAAGGCTTTGGAAATGGCTTCTATAGTGTTGGGAGTAGTTCGGCAGCATCCGCCTATTAGCTGAGCTCCAGCGTTCCGCCACTCATGCACATATGAAACGAAATCTGTGTCTGAAACACCTGTAGATTCCTGCGGAATTTATGGAACAAGACCACCATAAAAAAATTAGGTATCTGAAAATATATTGAGGTTTTATAATACAAACGTTCAATCATAACGCAAGGGTGATAATCAGCAACAACACCATTTGAATAGAACTGTCGCAAAGTAATATCCATCCTTCGATCAGGATGAGAATGATATTACATTTTAATTTTCAAGTTCAACCGACTACCAGTCTGCAGGGTAATCTAGGATTAGAAAGGATGACGAAGTATCGATATCATAAGTGTCATATAAAAAGATTTTAGGGATTTTTTCAGTTAAAGTTCTTCGAGAATTTTTATAGTATGTGCATGTATTAACATATATATATATATATATATATATATATCAAAGAAACATAAAAACTCAAACTACAATAAACCAGTTCGCAAAGTTGACTGGGAATTCAATAATCGAGCGGAGGAGGCAAAGGAGGTGCAGACGTACCACCCACTGCTTTATTTCAGGATCATAGTACTCTCCGCTGTTAGGATAGACCACTATGAGCTTGTTTGTCACCTGCTCAGACAGCAGCGTCTTTTTGGCTTAAGAAAAACTTCTTTGGTACTTGCAAGTTCTCCACGTGAACGTGTTACTAAACATCAACTTCACTGATTCAACACAAAGTGTGTAAACGCACTACTGGAAAAAGAAAATTAAAGGAGAAGAAGTAGAAAGAAAGAAAGAAAGAAAGAAAGAAAGAAAGAAAGAAGAGAGCAGTTAAAGCACAGAGGTTGCACGTATCTACCTTCCGCACTGCTTGGATGAGGTCAAGAATGAAGCGAGGAGGAGTGCAGTTGATACCCACTGCTCTTACTTGAGTGCATTTGTCAGCTAAGGCAACACAGTCGGAAAGCGAATCCCCACTGACGACATTCGTGCCATCTTTTGAATTAAATGATATCCAAGCTGGAACCCGCAAGTTCTCTTCGGCTAATAATTCAACTAAGGCCTGCACATGACCATAAAGAAATACCACGAATCAGTACCAGCCTTGAAATATACAGATATATTATGAAGTATCTCGGCACTATTCCAAGAATCAAACAAGTTGGTAATTTTAATGAACTTCAAATTGAACATGGAAATGCATGCAGATTTTATCATCATGAGAAAATGACCTACATCTAAACCTGCAAATGAAGTACCAAAGAATCCATTAAACACCATTTTTCATTACATCTTGACAGATTTGTACTTCAACTTGCTGAACCTGAATAGGAATAAACCTGAGTTTCCAACTTGCAGGGAATGGTTTCTAGTGCTATTAGATCGGGTCCTGCATCTGCAAGCACCATCAGCCGGCGGCGATGGAAATCTTTCAGCTTGTCAACTGTCATGGATGGGCCATAGTCTCCACTGCGAAGAATCCACACACTGTTGCTTAGGAGGTCAAATTATATGCTTGCCACAATAGCGCGTAAACGCGACAAACTGAAACTACAACCTGCACTTATTCTGAACACGATACCCTCGTAACCTATGTAAAAAATATCTTCTCACATGCTACGATGTAAAAAGTTGTTGAAACGAGCAGTTGTTTTCACTGAAATCGTGCGATGCCCCAGAAGGATTTAAATCCTACATTAAATGGAAAAGTGACATCATGCCTGTATTCGGAACCATCAGCCAAATACGCTCCATAACTACCAACGGAGGCAGCAGCAAGAGCACGCTGATATAGACCAGCATGAGCAGTTCCCGCGCGCACTTTGTTTTGATATTCTTTCCAAAAGCTGTCACGCTCTTCCTGAGCGATACGAACACTCGTCTGAAGCAAATCCTCCGCTTCTTTTGTTGACAAACCTCGGCTTTGAAAACCCTGAATAGTTGCCTGTTAATCATACAAAAAACACTTGTGGACTGTCACCAACATCGTTCTTGGCAGCATACAACATCTTCAAAATTGAGAATGAGACTAAAGAGTGTTGTCAACAACCTCGTGTATGGCAGGTGACATTCTTGCTCAGCTACTTTCATAATAAGTTGTGCGTCAATCAACGAGGTTTGATGCTTTCGGACGAGACAATGACGACATAATTGCTCATCTAAAGGGTTGATATGATGTTATCGATTAACCACCTGATAAGAAGCCGTGGATATTACACTAGCCCCTGCTTGCAGATACTCCTTATGCACCTAACATCCCAACACCATCAAGGACCAAGTGAAACGTTCATTTGGGCAGTCATCGTAGCTTGGCATTACGACTGCTTAAAGAACAAATAAACAAACTTGTCCACACTACGTAATTTACAATTCTGAGAAGAATCACCTAATTTGAAATTCATGAGATGCTTCTTTGCCAAAGGTCTGAATATCCATGCACTGATGCAATGAGTAACATTCAGAAAGTCGGCAAAATGGTCAAATTCCCAATGCAAACCGACAGCATCAAACCCATGAATTGGGCTCAGTTCAAGTGGCAACAAAGCTAGACCAGCAGTGCAAGGGATTGATTACCGTTCGGATGAGGTGGGGCATGGTGATAAGGCAAAGCGCACTCCACAATGGGTCGTTAATGTCTGCACCATGGCGTTCCAACTGAGTTGCAAAACCTCCATCAGTCACCACGCACCCTCCTGCCTGTTTCAAAAGCTCCGTGATAGTTTCAGACCTTTCTGGCTCTTGAAATGTGTCGTGGTGTAAATTAAGTGTGTGACCCATGTTCTTCTAGTCCTTGCACAAAGCTTCTGATAGTGCTCTGCAGAAATGCATATTATGTGGTCAACCGCCGAACCCCAAACATGACTAAATGTGTTGCACATCTACAAGAAGAGTGCGAGAGATTCGTTCTTCAATTCATTTACAAAGTGTAAAAACAACAGGCTCAATGAAGCGCAATTCAAAAACGGCCTTCGTTAGAATTTGGTCGACAACCTTGTAAATTAAGCACAAGAATACTTCGGTTCAATGGGCTTTCAAAAGCATGCTTTGATTATGGAGTGTAATGCTGGCATTCCCAAATATTATCTCTCTCTCTGTAATGTAAGTATACACAAATGACACATATTGTCTGTGAGCGGTACCTTTCACTTCCTTTCATAGCAAAATCAGCCAGGCATTCTACATAAAGATCCAAAAAACTTGCAAGAGCTCTTAGTAACCCGAGACCCCGAACTTCAACGGCAGCAGCGCAACAACTTCAGCTGCTGCGACTTTGATCAATAGCAGAAATCATGAACCACCATAAAATTCTGCATTCAAATCTACGCTTCCATATACCAGACCTCGAAAACGTCAAAAATCATATGTCCAAACCATAATTTCTGAAAATCTTTATGGACAAAATAAAAAGGACATAAATTAGCAATGGCTTTTCACGTGACGCAACCTGCCCCACTACAGTGAACCACAACAGTGCCCCTAAGAAATCCATGGCAACTAACAACCCTTTACCTTGTTTACTCGTCTGAATCCAAATTGCACAAGATTTAAGGATTACGAAAATCAACTCCAACTGCAACTCCAACTCTTCGTAACAATAACCGCCAGTGGCACACACACGAGATTGCAATCCAACTTTGCGCGACCACAGCGTCCTCTACAGGGCACCGAAATGGATCAGAAATGGCTCAAAATAAGGAGGAGAGGCAGGGAAAGCGAATTTCGGTGGTTTCAAATGCATGCCGCGCTGGAAAAATTCTGGTGGCGGCGTAGAACAGAACTAGCAAGGATTGCAGCAAGTCTGGGGAGGCAATCTGCTGCACAGCGGACGCAGAGGTCGCGACAAGTTTCTTCGGCGAGGGAGCCGAAATCGCATGGATCTAGTTGAGGACTGGGTGAGGTCTTCGCGAAGGCGGGTATTAAGGATGACGTGTCTGGTCATTCTTCTTTATGCTGACTCACCATCTGAGGTGGCACACGGTCACGAGGACTTTGGCCCATCACTGTCCAATTTTAGTCTACGCCCTCATTTTGCCACGGAGGATGCTTCCCCGGCCATGGGGCTCTCTCATTCAAGCTGCGCCTAACTCCAAACGTGCGGTGATAGGTACTCAAGATCCAAATTTATTGATGCGTGGGAATAAGGACACAAGAAGGGAATAAAGGAGGAATCCTTTTTGCTACGAGTTGTAAAGAGTTAGTTCTTCAAAGAGTAGCAATAGCTACTTTTCAAATACGTACTAAATTATAGTAAGACATTATACAAGGGCATAACAGGTGTTATTGTAATGCATAGAAGTAGATTACATAAAAAGCATTTAAGGATTTTTTTAGGGAAATGGATATGTTCCTTAAAAAAATATTTGAGGAACTTTTTTGTAGGAGGTTGGATCTATGGGTGTGCCATGTGGTTATAAATATTTTCTTGAAATTATTATTTTTTACTTTTATGAAGCTACTATAAAAATATAGAATTTGAATACTTAGTTTGAATGCTTTGTTATCTTTAAGAAGCTTCTACATAGACTTCTTATTAGTTGTATATGGATATAAGTTTGAAGCTATTTTTATTCTTTTCAACATATTTTTTATACTCTACTCTCAAATTAAGATTCTACAGTTTTTTTATGCATAATAATCATTCTAATAACTTTTAACTTTATAAATATAAAATATTTTAATAATTTATTTTCTTTTTTACTTTATATGAATATAATTTATCATAATAATTTTTTAAGATTTGTATTCTTAAAATTTTAAGAAAAAAATTATAACAATAGATTTTTAAAAATAAGAATAAGAATATATTATTTTTATTTTAAAGATCATTATAATGCTTTAGAAATTTTGGATTATAGTTTTTTTACATTAATATATATATATATATATATATATATATATATAATTAACTACATGGTATATAAATATCTTATAATTTTTATTTAATTTTCTATAATCATTTAATTTATATAAAGATTCTAAAAATAAATATTTATATATAACATATATATAAAAAAATAGAAAAAATAAATTCTTATAATATATCATATTTGTTTACTACTATAATTATTATTTAGAATGACTTCTATAAATATATAGATAATAGAAGTTTTTTTAAAAACTATTGTAGTTCAAATAAATCTTTCAACTCATGGTTATTATAATAATATAATAATATCTATTATAAAATTAAGAATAATTTTTAAATAATAATTTAAGATTAATGGATTAGATTTTTATGCTATTGATAATTAAGTTTGATTTGATGTTTAATTTTAATTTTAAAATAATTAAATTAAATTAATTTAAGTTATTTTTAGTAAATTATATTAATTTAAGTATTTACTAAATTTATTCATTCTTATTAACCATCATTAAAAAAATTCTTCAATGTTGGATCTATATTGATTAAGAACCAATAAAAAAATGATTGGATCCTAAACCAATAATGATAGGTAGATTGATTAAGTAAATACCTAGATAAATTTAACAATTTTTTTTTCAAAGTTGCATTCAAAATTAAATAGGTTGATTTTACATTTATTAAAAATATTATATATGAATTGCAATATAATATAGAGAAGTTACCATTGAATTCATTTTATTATCAAATATTAGGTCAAGCAATTGACTTTTCTATCAAGTATGATAATTAAATCTTTGAATTCTATTTTTAAAATATTCAAATTTTATTTAATATTTTTATAATTTTTTAGAAGAAACTATAACTTTTTAAAGTATGGTTAGAAGTAAGAGACATATAAATGATGTTGTCCATTTTAGTTACTAAAAACACAAGAAAAGATTTAATATTGATGAAAATGACTTGTATTTTTATTATACAAAGTTTAAATATATTGCTTGACATTGTTCAAAGAACTAGTGCAATTACAAGACAAATAATATAATTATAAAAGAAAGTTGTGTATCAAAGACATGTTTTTAGATTACACTTTAAGAAGATTTTACATTCTTGTGTTCCTGAAAAAAAAAAAAAAAAAAAAAAATCAAATAAGAGATAAATATAAGATCTAAAGAAATTATGATAGCTATTGCCAATTACAAAGCATTGAGAGAGTATTAAATTAAGATTAGAATACAAGAAAGATATTGATAAGACTGAAGGTAGCCACAATCTTGCTTCTATATATATTAGCTACAAAAAAGATTTTCTAGAGACTACTTAGGGATTGCAAGTATGAAGTAAAGTGTCAATTTGTATGTTGCTTCCAACATAACTTCTTAAAAACAAAAAACTTCTAATTTTTTTTAATTACCCATGTAGAATATTTATAAAATTTTAAATATCCAATTTACTTCTAAGAAAATTTCTTGATTTTTTTTAAAGAAGATATTATCTACCTAATAAATTTCTACTTTACTTATAATTTTTTCTATTTTATTTAAGTAATATAGACATATGTTACATTTTATACAAAAAAAACAAGTCTATTCAATTATAATAGATATCAAGGAGCTAGTTTCTAATAGAAAATTATCTTATAAAATTTAAATATATATATATATATATATATATATATATATATTATAATTTAATTTAGAATTGAAAACTTGTATAATATTTTAGTTTTTTTCATTAGAATTTTTGACCTTTTTCTTGATAAAATAATTGACAAAAATCAAAGAATATTTTTAAGATAAAAAATAAAACATACAAATACAAATTTTAAAGATAATATATTATTTTTTAAATTTATATGTCATATAATCCCACCACTAAAAAAAATTATAATACATTATGAAATTATAGTTTTATTTAGTATTATTATATTATCAACTAATCTTGTTATATTGGATTTATTGTAGTTAAAAAAAATCTCAATCTTTAAATAAGTTTTTAAGTATTTTAATTACACTAAATAATTTCTAGATACTAATAATAATAATAGTAGTAATAATAATAATAATAATAATAATATCTGTAATAAATTTGTTAAATAATAATAAAATCATATAACTAGCTTACAGATTTTTTTTTGCATGAAATTGTTTTCTAAAAGTTTGAATGGCATAGTATAAAAGGTGCAATAAAAATTATTTTTTGAATTTAAAAATATTACTTCTATATCTTTAGTTTATTTAAAATTTTATATTTTGATTTTATGAATAAAAAAGAAAATTAAAAATTATTCTTAATACATATTTGATGATAATTTTTTAAATATAAAAGTACATAAAATATCTACATTTATTACGAATTTTTATTTTAAATTTAGTATTTTTCATAAAATTTGGATTTTATAATATTAATAGATATGTTTTATATAGGTATAAGCTTCAATTTATTATACAAATAATATTACTATCAAAGATAAATAGTTGTTATTCTTGATACTAAATCTATTGAATTACAATAATTTACAAGAAAATTTGAATATCAGACAAAAGTCTTTGTAGTATTTTGCTAATATTTTTTTCTAAGGCAAGTAGTTTATTTTGCAAAAAAAATGATTTTTTTTCTAAGTGGTTATTGGATTCCTTTTTTAAGATCAATTGAGTAATCACAAAGAACATTATAAAATAAAATATAAGAATTTTTTAAAATATATATTTCTATATTCCTTTTCTTCTTCCAGAATTTGCTACAACTTCTACTTAAATTTTACAAATGACATAAAACCTCTCTCTATTGCAACTTGCAAAAATGCCTTTACTTCAACATATATATATATATATATATATATAGATACATTAGTTTTTTCTTAGATAAGTTCAGAAAAAAACTTAAAATTACCCAATATCAGACATATTAAAGAAATTTATTTTTATGCGCAATTTTTTTTAAAACTACATAATTAATTGGTATTATTACAATTCTAGTATGTCCCCTTAATTCATTCCCGGGAACACCTCAAACACTCCACATGATTCTATCCATATTTTGTGTTGATGACCCATTAATTAGAGTCATCAAGGATGATCATAATTAATCTACTATACTGTCCCATAGATTGTCTCTGAATTAATCTCATATACTATCCCTTCAACTATCTCCTAGTTATTTCTCTACTATCTCCTATAAATTCCAATAGTATATGGATAAATTAGATTTTTTATAATCTAACATAATTTTGTGATATGTTATAATATATAATATAAGATATTATACAACATGTGTAATATAGAATATACATTACATACAGCATATAAATTATAATTATCAGAAATAAAATTGTATAATTAGCTTAGCCATTACAAACAAACAAATACCAATTCTAATATATCTATATATGTATCTATATATATATATAGATATTGAATACTATTATATTTTTAAGAACTATAATAACTATCTTAATAAATAGGATTTTATAGATAATTTCTTTAAAAAAAAAATTAGTTATTTATAACTTCTATATGTAAAAATTTAATTTTTTTGACCAACAATATTTTTTAATATTTGACCAATAATTAATTTTTTTTAAAAAATAAGATAAAGATGAAAGTTTTATGGTTTTTGGATTATTTTCTTTTATTATTATTAAAAATCATGTGAATAATTTTAAAATAGTAATTGATTTATATAAGATGATTTAATGCCAATAATTTTCTTACAGATTTATTCTTCATTTATTAGGTTTTTTATGTTAAAAAATAAACAAAAAACATAAAAAAATATTTAGCAAAATCATACCTAATTTTATATACTTTGTTTACTTAAGTAAAATATATATATATATATATATATATATATATATATATTATAACTTAGTTTTAATTCAAGACTTTATAGGTTATTTATAACTAGCAATAGCTATTTTAGAATCATTTTGTTTTGCAAATATATTCTTTTTTAGTCTTCTATCATTTTTTAGATTCTTATGAATACAATATATTTTTAAATTATATTTAAAATTATCACTTGAAATAAAAAAATCAAAGCGTCACTAAATATTTTATTAAATATATTACTAAATTATTTTCAAAATACATAGATTTTTTGATATTGAATATTTGACCATTTTGATTTTTTAATTGACTTTAGAAATGGATAGAAACTTTTTAGTTTTAATTTTATTTTCTATTAAATTAATTTTTTCTTTTCAATCAAGTTGAAATAATATTTTAATATGTTCAAATATATAAAGGGAGATTGTTAAATAGTAAAGTTATATAAATCAAAAATTAAAATACAATCAATTTAAACTAACAAATTATTTTTTTTAATTATGAATTTTTTGAAAATACATTTTGGTTTTAGGATAAGTTATATTCTTAATGTCTCATATAACTTAGTACTTTGCCAAATTATTATCCTAGACCATACTTGAATCAATAGATATTGATGACTTTTTAGATAACTTGGTTAATTTATATATATATATATATTTCATAAATTCTTTAATTTAATAAAAAATCCAATTGATAAAGTATCAATATTATTTTTTGTAGCATAATATAGTTATTGTTGTAATTTCTAACATTAATCTACTTGTTCAATAGAAAATTTAAATACCATATAAGCAATCTAATTGTTATAGACAGCCAACAAGAATATTTTAAAAGATTCTTAAAATGTTTTAATAAAATATTCTAAAAATATTCCTAAAAGGTTTTTAGAAGATTTTTAGAATATTTTAATAAATCCTACAAATTTCTGAAAGGATTTAGGAAGTTTTTCAAAAAAATTCCTAGGATTACTTCATCTTTGAGTAATATAGAAACGTCTTGAGAAGCTTTCTAATATCTAGTATATATTGGAGTAGAGACTAAGAAAATTCTCAATCTTCATAATATATTTTTTGAAGCTTTAGCTTACCTATTTTGATATTGATTCTATACTCATCTAATTTAATGAAGTTCTTATTAGCTTTCTGTCAAGGACAAAGACTCGATGAGGAAAAATATACACCAAAAGGCTATCTTGATATAATAAGTCAAAATATAAACAAGTAGGTATATTAAAAGGAAACTGGAATGGCTATTGCCACAAGACAAGAAACTAAAGACTCTTGAACCTGGACTAGAAGCAAGAAAGGAGTTGACAAGAGTGAAGAAGCCTTCACTCTTGTCTCTATATATACTATCTAACTAGGGGCTACGTGGCGACGTTCTATAGGACCTCTAATATGTGTTGACTTTGTAGGACACATGCCTTGACTTACAAGGCAAGTTTTTCTACGTGTGGGCCACATAGTTAGCTTGATCTTCAAGCTAACAACATGTGTGGCACATGGCCAACTTGTTGACCACGTTTCTAATCCAAAAAGTCAATTAAAGACACCTATGAAGTCAAAGCAGCGTCTAGGAAGTTTCTAGGAAGCTTCTATATTAAATATTATATAATTAACTTACTTTTATCTACTTTTACTTACTTCTACCTATTTCTATATGTAATTATTAGCTTACATGATTATGGCCGTGACATTACCCCCCCTTCTACAGACGAGTTCCACAAGGAGCGGTCATCATATGTTGAGAAAATCTATGATGCGACGAATTGTATTCGCCACATACTCTAATCTCTGTTCTCTTCGAAGATGATTGATAGGGCCTCTCAACCATCGGTAGTGTCCCATACCAGGGCGTGAAGACCACCCAGTTATTTGATCATTATTGAGGCCTTCATAACTTCCTTCGAATAGAATATTCGGAACACCATCAGGAGTTGTTCCTACCTCTAGCAAAATCACCAAACATCGGGAGTCCCTTCCCAAATCATGATACCAAACGCGTTGTATCTCACCATCTGTTCGAGGAAGAACATGTCGTTCTTGAAGATCTTCATCTCGATTGCGTCGTCTTGAAGGTTGTGACAATCGTAATGTCTCGTCCGGCAGGTCAGCAAACGAAGGTTCTTGAGTTGAATCCGCTGGTTGTTGGCTCTCCATCTAATTAGCATCACAAATGTAAAGAAGTTACAAACAAGGATAGGAAATTGAATGTTATCTTGCCTCAATCTTGTGTCTTTTATAAGAGAGATTTTCATCTTGGTTTTGATGGATGTCGTTGATGAAAAACTTTGACTTTAGCTGATGCATTTGCTAGATTCCTGGATGGCTCCCATGTGCGTTCACTAATATCATATCCGAGCCAATAAACAAGATATTCCAGCTTATTTCGGCGCCGCCTTGAGTCTAATATCTCTTCCACCTCAAATTCTTCATTATTATCTACTTCTATAGGAGGCGGTGGCATTTGTCTTCTTCCTTGTATATCCACTGTCTTATATGGTTCAAGAAGAGATACATGGAATACAGGATGGATCTTCATTGACTCCGGTAGATGTAACCGATATACAACTGGGTTGATCTGTTCAGAAACAGAAAAGGGGCCAAGCCTACGATAGTCCAACTTGTCACAAGGTCGAGTAGTCTTGATATTGCGACGAAGTAGCCATACCTTATCACCCACATTGATTTGTGGTTGCTCCTTACGATATAGATCTGCGTTTATCTTTTGTCGTTCTTGAGCTTCCTTCAATTGTGTCTTCATTATTGCATGTAACTCTGACAACCGATTTGCCATATCTTCTGCTGCAGGATTATCAACTTTTGAAAAATCAAAAGTATCAAGTCGTGGATGATAGCCATAATTGGCAAAGAAAGGTGTTTGTTGCGTGGAAGAATGTACCGTATTATTATAAGCAAACTCTACCAATGGCAGAAGGGTTGTCCAATCATCTTGTTGGTAGTTGATAGTACACCTTAAATATTGCTCCAAGACTTGGTTTACGCGCTCTGTTTGTCCATCAGTTTGAGGATGGAAAGCCGAAGATAGCTTTATGTCCACTTTTAAAATCTTGAAAAGGGTCCTCCAAAATCTTGACACAAATTGAGTTCCCCTATCCGATATGATATCTTTAGGTAATCTATGATAGCGATAGATATTATCAATGAAAAGCTTAGCTGTTTCTTCACCTGTGATAGATTTTGTACATGGCACAAAATGTGCCATCTTGGTGAAACGATCTACTATCACAAATATAGAATCATAAGATCTTGAGCTTGGAAGATCTGTGATGAAATCCATAGAAACAGAAGACCATGGTTGTTCTGGTATAGGTAATGGCTGAAGAAGTCCGTAAGGTTGATGACGAGGAATTTTTGATCTTGAACAAATATCACATGATTGTACAAAGTCTTTGACTGACTTCCACATTTGTGGCCACCAAAAATGTCTTGATATGAGTTCCAAAGTCTTATTATATCCAAAGTGCCCTGCTGCTGGAAAGTCATGACGTGCTTGAAGAACACGTAAACGTGCTTCTCCTTCTGGAACATATAGGCGTCCTTCAAAATATAATAGATTATTCTTGAACTCAAACTTAGAAGGATCATGAGACTTGGAAGAATTATTCTCGATATCATAAATAAGAGGGTCTGAGGACATACTGGACTGGATTTGCTTGAGAAAAGTTGAATCAACAGTCAATGTTGATTTCATTGCTCGGAGATGAAATTGCTCCGGTTTTAAGAGGACCGTTCTTTGTTGCTCAAAAGCTGCATCTCCTTCTTTTGGTGCGAAATAAGAACGTCTAGATAGGGCATCGGATAAACCTTGTTGTTTTTCTGGCCGATAAGTGATAATGAACTCGAATCTTGATAAAGACATACTCCAACAAGCTTGACGACGATTCAACACGCGTGCTGACATGAAATACTCGAGGTTCTTGTGATCTGTATACACAGTGACTGGACTAGAAGCACCTTCTAGATAATGATGCCATTCTTGAAAGGAATCCACGATCGCAAGAAGTTCTTTATCGTGGATCTCATAATTGATCTCGGCTGCTGAGAATTTTCTTGAATGAAAAGCTATCGGATGGAGTTTGTCATATGTTCCCATTTGTGATAAAACTGCACCCAAGGCAAAATCTGATGCATCTGTTTCCATAAAAAATGCCTTGGAAAAGTCAACACGATATAAGACTGGTGCAGAGACAAACGATGTCTTCAAGGCTTCAAATGCTGCTTCCGCTTCTTGATTCCATTGAAATTTATCTTTACTAGTCAAGCGTGTAAGTGGAGCTGCAACTCGTGAGAAATCTTTGATGAAGATTCGATAGTAATTGGCAAATCCCAAGAAACATTGGACATCTCTTACCGTCCTTGGAATCTTCCAATCCACGATTGTTTGGACTTTCTTAGAATCCATCATGAGACCATCATTTGAAATGATGTATCCTAAAAAGTCAACTTGAGTAGTGTGAAATACACACTTTTCCATCTTGGCGTACAATCCTGCATCTCTAAGTTTTTGTAATACTTGACGAACATGTATTTCATGTTCTTCGACGTTCTTAGAATAGATCAGGATATCGTCTAGATAGCAGACGACAAAATTGTCTAAGAATTCACGAAATATATCATTCATGAGATGTTGAAAAGCAGCTGGTGCATTCGTGAGTCCAAAGGGCATGACATTATATTCGAAATGTCCATACCTGGTTCGAAACGCAGTCTTCCATTCATCTCCTTCTTTGATCCGTACTAGATTATATGCTCCTCTTAGATCTATTTTTGTATAGATCTTAGCTTGATTCAACTGGTCAAGGAGTCCTGATATCAAAGGTAATGGATACCTGTTCTTGATTGTGATCTTGTTGAGTCCTCGATAATCAACACACATTCGTAAAGATCCATCTTTTTTCTTTACGAATAGAATTGGAGCTCCTGCTGGAGATTTTGAATGGCGTATGAAATTCTTTGCTAAATTCTCGTTAATATATGTCTTGAGTTCAGCCATCTCATCTTGCGATAAACTGTAAATTGGTCCAAATGGTGGCTGAGTTCCTTCCTTGAGGTCGATTGAACAATCATATGGACGATGCTCAGGAAGAATATCTGCATTCTTTTTCTCAAAAACGTCTTGATACTCCTGATATTGACTTGGAATGCCACTTGAAGTCTTTACGTTTTCAGAAATAGGTGCAGCATAAATAGCAAAAGTTGATCCTTCTTTTGCTGCGTGTATAAATGCTTTTGCACCTTTAAGTGCGAGTTTTACTGTACTAGACTTATAATTTTTTACTTGGTTCGTAGAACTATTAATAACGCTTTTGGAAAAGTCAAGTTTACGTGAATTCCAATCTATTCGAGGGTTATATTTTTCTAGCCAGGATAAACCTAAAATAACTGGATTGGATGGGGATTTAATTATGTTAAAAGCTATGTAGCTATCATGACCGTCTATTGTTACTTTTATAGGATGAGTTTCATGAGTGACATCTCCAAAAGACAAGGGACGACCATCTATGACTTCTACATGTACTGGTTTAGGTTTCTGTACAAAGGGTATTTTACGACTTTTAACAAATTGTTCATCTAAAAAACATGCTGAGGCTCCCGAATCTAATAAAGCAGAGGCTTTGTAATTCTTAGGTCCTAAATATAAGTCTATTATAAAACAAGGAGAGGGTTCTGAGGAGAGGATAGGACCTTCATTAGGAATTGTACAAGGTTCCAGCTGCACGGTCCCTATTGTAGCTGGACGAATCCGTTTTCCGACATGTTGTCTTCTTTGACCGTCGTACCCCTCATTTTATAGTTGCGTCGTTTCTTTGGACAATGTTGAGCAGTGTGCTTAGGTTCTCCGCAATATAAACATAATCCTTCTTGACGACGACGAATCTTTTCTTGCTCAGTTAGAGGTTTAAAACGTACCGCGTCAATTTGCATGTCTTCTACTTCCGAATGTACGTTTGGCAAAGATGTTGATGTTGCCATTGAGTAATAACATTGAGGTTCCCGTGAATGATTCTCGGATCGAAATTTAAAAAGTCGATTATCACATTTTACCGCAAAATCGATTGCTTGACTCAAAGTTTGAGGATCAGGTAAGTTGAGCATCAATTTCTTTACTTCGTATTGCAATCCATAAAGAAATTGACTGATGAGTGCAGCATCATCCCACTTGATGTCAATTGCAAGTTGTCGAAATTGTGAAGCATATACTGTTACTGAGCGATTTCCTTGTCGCAGAATTCGGATCTTATTTGTTGCAACACGAGTTGCATCGTGTTCACCATACATAGATCGAAACTCCGCCAAAAAAGCTTCCAAATTGTCTAATATTGGATTTCGTTGTTTAAGAAAAGACGAAAACCACGATAATGCAGAACCAGAAAGTAGAGTGCCAATAAACCTGACTTGTGATCCTGGAGTTGGATAGCTTTGCGGTTGAAGTTCAATTGCCAATTGTACTTGATTGATGAACCCTCGAAACTTTGATCTCGTACCATCAAATTTCTCAGGTAAGGCAATTCTTGGTTCTCTAGTACTTATAGGGTGTTGTACAATTGGAGAAGGAACGTGATTTGTTGTAGATGTTGAAGCAGCTCCGATCATCTCTATATCTCCACTTTCTGCTATTCTTGTTCTTTCATGTGTTGGTGAATTGAGTTGATGCATCGCAAGCATTAACTCCCTCATTTGCTCTTGCATTTGTGCCATTGCACTCTTCATTTCAACAAGTTCTGCCATAATGACACTAAGAAGAAAAATTTGTTTGATATTGCTCAAGACAAAAGATAAGAAAGACTTGATAACAAAGAAGATACTAAGAACAATATCAGTTTAGAAGTGGGTAATCCGCAAACTTCTAATACGCTTATGTCTTGTCAAGAGAAAGGGGTAATCCACTCTTACTCAAGAAAAAACAAAGCTCTGATATTGTAAGTGTACTCTTGTCAATCTGTCAAGGACAAAGACTCGATGAGGAAAAATATACACCAAAAGGCTATCTCGATATAATAAGTCAAAATATAAACAAGTAGGTATATTAAAAGGAAACTGGAATGGCTATTGCCACAAGACAAGAAACTAAAGACTCTTGAACCTGGACTAGAAGCAAAAAAAGAGTTGACAAGAGTGAAGAAGCCTTCACTCTTATCTCTATATATACTATCTAACTAGGGGCTACGTGGCGACGTTCTATAGGACCTCCAATATGTGTTGACTTTGTAGGACACATGCCTTGACTTACAAGGCAAGTTTTTCTACGTGTGGGCCACATAGTTAGCTTGATCTTCAAGCTAACAACATGTGTGGCACATGGCCAACTTGTTGACCACGTTTCTAATCCAAAAAGTCAATTAAAGACACCTATGAAGTCAAAGCAACGTCTAAGAAGTTTCTAGGAAGCTTCTTTATTAAATATTATATAATTAACTTACTTTTATCTACTTTTACTTACTTCTACCTATTTCTATATGTAATTATTAGCTTACATGATTATGGCCGTGACACTTTCTTGTTGAAATTCTTTAGTTCAACTTCTTGTTTGATCTTTTGCATAGTATATCCATAACAATTTATTGAAATTGCCTTTTTATTAATACTAGAGCTTCATCTCTTTTGAAAGAGAGTAGAATAATCCTCTTTTTGAAGGTATTTGAGTGCGCTTTAGAGTTTGCAATGTATCTTCTTCTAAACTCGTATTGTTTAGAAACTTCTTTTTTGTCTTTTAAAATGACTAGAGGTGAAGATGTTAGTATGGTTGAATCTCTTGAATCCAAATTAGATAATATCATGGATATACTAAATGCTTTATCTTGTAGAATTATTAAAATTTAAGGATTTTTTGTAAGATTTCATGGTGGTGCAAGATTTAGAGTAGTTCAAGCTGTGATACAATTACTTTTTCAAGCTTCTACATGCAAAGAAGAAGTGGTATTTGTACCTCTACAAGAAAATTGATTGCTTTGTCATTGTAAAGAGCCTTATATTAGTCTTTTAGAAAAGTTTGATGGAACATGTTCCAACTTTCAAGGATTTATTAATCAAATTTAATTGATAATTTTTCTACAACTTGAGTGCTATCCAATAGAAGAGTCGTGAGTTGATTTACTTGTAACCTTGCTCACAAAACAAGCTTTATCTTAGTTTGCTCATTTATTTGAAAAGAGATCTCTAATCTTGAGTAACTTTGAAGATTTTTTAGAATCATTTACAAAGGTATTTGAAAAACATGATAAGGCTTGATGGACAGTGACAAAGATTTGCTCATTACATCACTGATCATGTTCTACATTATTTTATGCATTTGATTTTAGGCAATTAGCTTGTAATATCAATTGAAATAAATAAGTTCTTCTAAGCCAATTCTATTGTGGACTAATAGATGATGTTAAAGATCTATTATTATTATTATTATTATTATTTAATCTTCGAATATTCAATGAAGTTGTCAACCAAGCTGTAAAGTATGATAATCAATTATTTCAATGCTATCAAAATCAATACTTGTGAACTTTGACAAAGCAGCACATTAAAAATTTATACTCAATTTGTATGATAATAATATCAACTTTGAATATCTACTTATTTTAAAACGTATCAATAATATAAGGTTGTTTAATTCCTTTAGAAATAATGTCACCTTTGAACATCTAATTATCTTGAAATAAGTCAAACATGTAAAATTACTCATCTCTTGTGGCAATGATGTCAACTTTGAGCATTTATCTATATTCATATTTATCAAAGATGTAAATTTTTTAACTCTTTTGGCAATGATTTCAACTTTGAAATGTATTGAAATATGTCAAAGATGTAAGGTTTTTTTAACTCTTTTGGCAATGATTTCAACTTTGAGCATTCACTTATATCAAAATATTCCAAACACTTAAGGTTATCTAACTCTTTTAGCAATAATATCAATTTAAAGCAAAAAATCATCTAAAAATGCATTAAAGAGATAAATTTGCATAATTCTTTTGATAATAATTTTAACTTTGAGCATTTACAAATATTAAAATGTGTCAAAGATGTAAGATTTTTTAATTCCATTTACAATGAATTTAAATTTGAACATTCAAAAATATTAAAATATATTAAAGATATAAAATTATCAAACTTTTTTAAAAATGATTTTAATTTTATACATTCACAAATATTAAAATGTGTCAAAGATATAAGATTATTCAACTCTTTTAGCAATAATGTCAATTTTGAGCATTTTTACATATTCTAACATATCAAAGATATAAAGTTTCCTAACTCTAATAGTAATAATATCAAATTTAAGCATCTTTGCATATCAAAGTTTTTCAAAGATGTAAGATTGTCCAATTCTTTTAGCAATGATATCAACTTTGAGTATCCACTTATATCAAAATTTGTCAAACATGTAAGATTGTTCAATTCTTTTAGTAGTGATATTAACTTTAAGTACCTACTAATATTAAAATATATCAAAGATACAAGGTTTTTTAATTCTTTTGATAATGATTCTATTTTATAACATTCACTTACATTAAAATATTTTAAATTAATAATATTATTTAATAATTTTTGTAATTCTACCAAATTGTTATACCTTTCAAATTAAAGATTTTGAATGAAATTAAAAAATTCATATATTATGATAATACTATCAAATTAATTTATTAAAGAAGTAAAAAAAATTATAAAAATTGTTAATAATTAAATTGTAAAACATTTAGATCTTTCAATCTATTCCAAATTTCTTTTTTATAGAGCAACCATAATATTCTAAATATAATATCATCAAATCTATATTTTTTTGAATACATATCCAAAGATATTTAAAATAGGCATAATATCTTCGATTTGACTTTGATCTTTTATATCATCCAATATCAACAAGGATTTTATTTTTTTTTAAAATAATTTCAAAATATTTTGTGCATCTTCCAAATTTCTTAGTATTTCTTGAATTTTGAATTATTTTAGAATATTATAAGAAATAATAAAACTATCACTAATATTTTTAATATTTTTGATAGTATATGAGTCATGATACATATATTTTAAATCATCAATAATTTGTTTTGCTATTGTTGTTTTATCTATCCCACCCATATCAATAAGACATACATTAACAAGACATAATGCTTCAACACCTTCTTTACATAATTTTTGAAATTCTAATAAAATTATTTTTTTTTCTTAGTAATTTTTTTTCTTGAATTTGAAGAAAAAACCTAAGTTAGAAGTCCAAAATATTTGCACCATATATATGTTGTAGTTGTAATTTAATTATATAATTACATATTTATATTTCACATGAAACTAGAATGATCATTCTTATGTTAAGACGAAATTATAGTTTACATCAAAATATCTAAAATAGCTATAACTATATTAAGAATACATAAACAAACAAACAAAGTGACATAAAACTTGTAAGTATAGAATTTACCAATAGAAAATAATAATTTATTTTCTTTTGTTGCACTATTTGCTGAATTTTATTCTTACATTCATCAAAAGAAGGTGCTCTAACTTCATAAACTTCCACCAAAAACTTTTTCTTTAATTTTTCAAGTCTTTCACATATCTCTCCAAATTTTGGACGATTTGAAGGATTTATACTCCAACATTATTTAATCAACTCACACAATTCATTAAAATTTGAAGGAAAATTAGATCTTTCTTCTTTCATTATTTTTACAAATATTTCATTGTTTTTATAAATATCACCAAATGATTTTCTTTTTGAAATAATCTTACAATATGTCATTACAAATGAATAAATATCTACTTCAAAAGAACATATTTTTATTGATATGTCTTTTGTATTCAATGCTTTAGGAATTGTGTATCTTATTGTATCATAGATGTCATTACTCTTTTTTATTTTTGGATTCCTTCCAACATCAATCTTAAAAGTGCCAAAACCACCTATTTTGATAATTGCTTGTAAATCATTTATCATGTTCTTTTCATTTGCAAAATTTATGAATAAGTTTTTAGGCTTTAAATTATGATGTCCAAATTACATATTATGCAAATAACACATTTCTTTTTCGATTTGATAGATAATATCAATGTGTATAATATAATGATTTTTTATTTCTAAAATTACATATAAATCTATCTCCATCAATTTTTTAATTAAATATAACTTATCAATATTATTTTCTATTACAAAAGATTCACTAATTTTGTTTGTACAATCTTTTATAGCATAAAAATACTTCAAAAGGTTAGGATGGTTTAAACCAACTAAATATACCAACTTAATGGTAATATATTCTTCAAAAATATCAATCATTATATTTGTTGTACTTAAGATTCCAAACCACTTGGATTTATTAACATCTCCAAAATTACCTTTATCTATACAATCATCAATTTATAAAATTGTTTTTGTAACATAAATAAATTTCTTATATAAATTTTAACATTGGTTTTTATTAAATAAATCATTTTTTTTTAGTAAAACGTCTATTTTGTCAACAAATATTTTATTAAAAAAAAAAATTCTAAAACCTACAAACACTTAGCATCAACAAGGTTTGCACACAAAGAAAAGTGTAGAATAAGATAACTCTTACTTCCAACACCTTTTACTTATAAGTGGTGGTTTGCTAACCAACAAGGCAACTTCTATCTTTTTGATATTACATCCATTTCTACTTCATCCAACTAAACCCTAGGTGCCACTACAATAATTTTTTTTAACTCTTTGCTACCTTTTGACTATAAACAACATACTATGCTTAATCTCTATATGGTTGTAACTAAGCAAGTACTTGCTGATCTTCAACACTCCTACTTTGCTAATTTTCAAAAGGCTTTCAATCATAATCTTTGTATCAACTCATGATGTCTATCTTTTACTAATGCCTTTGTAAGCACATCAAGAAGCATGTCATTTGTAGCACAATATTTCATACCTATTATTCTATCTTCAATCTTCTCTCATATGAAATGATGTTGAACATCAATGTGCTTGATTCTTGAATGCTATTTTGGATTCTTGGCAAATGCAAGACATCTTTGATTGTCACATATAATTAGAGTTGCTTCAAATTACATTAATCCAATATCTTTTAAGATGCCTCTATTCCACAATGACTTACTGCCATGTACTTTATCTCTATCATTGATCTTGTAATGGTAGGTTGACTCTTACAATTCCATGAAATAGCTCCCACTCCAATAAAGAAGACAAATCTTCTTGTGGATCTTCTATCATTTGCATCTCAAGTCCAATCCACATTACAATAATGTAGCAAATCAATGTTCTTATCACCAAGGCATAATTTGAAGTCCTTTGTACCTTTCAAGTATATCAATATCTTCTTTATTATTGTCCAATCCAATGGCCCAGCCTTAGACATGTGTTGGCTTACAACACTCACCACATATGCAAGATCCACTCTTAGGGCCACCATTGCATACATAAAAGAGCCTATTGTTGATTTGTATGGAATATTTTGCATCTCTTTTAGTCCTAAACATCCACTTACAACCGAAACTAAATCGATTTGTTGGAAGGAGTGCCATTCCTATGTACCATTGTCCACAAGAGATTGGTACTCTTCTTTCATAGCTTTCTCCCACTTGATTGTATCTTGGGACTTCAATGTATTATACAAAGATAACAAATCAGCAAGAAGAGTAACATTGGCATGTTCTTCACTTACTTGAAGAAAGATGTGATCCTTATACCATTCACCACATTGCCTTCTTTCTGTCAAAGAATATCTCTTTTTATTTGTAGAAGAAGATTCACCTTCTTGCACTCCATGTTCTTTTCCAACCTTCTTTTCTCTTAAACCTTGTTGTTTCTCACTCAATGGTTGGTACTCTTCATCATCATCATCATCATCATCATAATCTTCAACATTTTTATTTCCTTCATTGCTATTCCTAGCAATTGTAAGAGCCTTCATCTTTTCAACCTTCTTTGGCTTTTCATCTTAATCATCTTTATTATCTTCATCATCTTGTTTCTTTGCTAAATTCAAAGATGTATCTACAAACACACCTTTATTCCTACTTAGACACATCTTAAAGTGCTAATAAACACTCTTATACTTCAAAAACTCAACATCACGACTTTTGATGATTTTCTTCATTTCCAAGTACATTAACCTATATGCCTTAGTACCTTCACAATAACCAAGAAACATACACTTTGTACCTTTTGCATCAAGTTTGGACCTCATATAATCTGGTGTTTTTGCATATGCAATGCAACCAAAGATCTTCATATGGAAAATGCAAGGTTGTCTCCTACTCCAAGCTTCTTATGGTGTCATTGATACAAGAGCACTTATTGGACATCTATTTTTTGTATACACTCCATTCACCATAGCTTCCATCTAAAACTCATAATCTAGGTTTTGAGTATGAGCATGCTTCTTACCATCCCTACAATGGTTTGATTTACCCTTTCAACAATACCATTTTGTTGTGGAATATATAGAGTTGTGGTTTGTCTAGCAATTCCTTCTTTTTTTCAAATAAACATTAAATTGCTTAGACATGTACTCACCTCCATTATTCGTATGCAGCACCTTGATCTTATATTCACTTTATTTCTCAAAAAGTGCTTTAAACTCCTTAAACCTCCAAAAGCATTCATTCTTAGCTTTAAGAATGTAGATCCAAATCTTTTTTGAATAATCATCAACAAAAGTAAGAAAATACCTTGATCTTTTAATACTTATATTCTTCATAGGTCCATATACATCAAAATAGACAATCTCCAACAACTTGGAAGCACGTATTGTTACACTCCTTTGAAATGAGGTCTTTTGTTGTTTGCCTTGTATGCATCCTTCATATGCAAGTTGTTTTACATTTTGGCTTGTATTGCCAAGATCTAAACTACTTAGAATAGACTTGAGCTCTCTCATGCTCTTCACATTCAAATGGCCAAGGCAACAATGCCATATATTCAACTTGTCTTGATTTGATGTAAACTCAGCAAATGTAGCTACTTCCACTCCTTTCATTTTCTTACAAATAAGATAGTACAAATTTCCCTCTCTAAATCCTTTGAAGATCTTGTCTCCAATCAATGTTCTTACAAAACATCCATTCATGTCAAATTGAACTTTAAAACCTTCTATTACAAGTTTACTCACCGAAAGTAGATTTTGCTTCATCTTAGGCACATGAAGGACGTTTTTGAATCTAATCCTATTGGTTTGTCCATTCACAACCACCTCCACCATAATAGAGCCAATTCCAATGGCTTCACATGTACTACTATTTGCCAACACCACATTTGATGGAATAGCCTCATAAGTGTCAAATAAATACTTATAAAGTGTCATATGCTTGGAACAACTTGAATCCACAATCCATCTTCACATGATAGCTATAGAGGTGCCATTTGTTGTCGTGAATGCATAATCTTATCCTCCAAACTCATCTTGTATATTATTTGCATTGTCTTTCTTCATCTTTTTGCTTTTTTTTATAATTTTGAGCAAAATGGCCTACTTTGCCACAAATAAAGCAAGATTTGATATTATCTCATTGATTTGGATAGTTGCCCTTGCCTTGACATGAATAGAGTACTAAATCTTCACTTTGGGGCTCCTTTTTTTTCTTATTGGTTACTTCATGGACAAGTCTTGTTATTACATAGTCCATTGTAAGCTCTTTTAGTTTAATGGACTTCAATGCTACAATGAGGTAGTTGTTGGATTTGGAGAGGCTCGTCAGCAAGGTCATGACAATATCACTTTCTTTTAAAGGCTTGTCAACAATTGCTAGTTAGTTTGTAAGAGCCTTTACCTTATTGACACGAGCCATGAAGTCTTCACCTTCTTCCATCTTGTAAGTGAAGAATTTCTTTCTTGTATAGATGATGTTGGATAAATCCTTGCTATCATAAATATTGCAAAGAATCTTCCATGCTTCTATTGGTCCTTTGCAAGAAATAATGTGGGATAAGATGGCTTCATCTACATTGGTTCCAATCAATCCAAAAGCCTTCTTTTCATGACATTTGAACTCCTTCTTTTCCTTCATATTGTCACAGACACAAAATATAGACTTGAAATCTAACAAGAAGTTCAAGAAGAAGTGACAGAACTAGATTAAACAGATGAGTACAAGAACAACACCAGAAAGATGAGCTAGAACTCCAAGAGGTGTGTTGTCGAGACTGAAGAACTCTTCAGCCTCGATCCCTATATATACTCCTACTTAGGAAGCTTCTTGAGCTACTTCTATTAACTAGGAAGCTTCTAGAAGGTTCCAGAGGCTTCCTTTCTAGAAGGTTCTAAAAACTTCTCGAGCTACTTCTATTAACTAGGAAGCTTCTAGAAAGTTTCAGGGGATTCCTTTCTAGAAGCTTCTAGAAACTTCTCTTCTAGAAGGTTCCAGAGACTTCCTTTCTAGAAGCTTTTAGAAACTTCTCTCTAAAAGGTTCTAAGGAATATGTTCCTAACATCATCCCCTCCTTTAGCTTTGAGGTCTCTGAGAAGTAATGTTGTTGATCAGTACCAACGTAAGAAAATGAAGATCTGTCGCATAACTTCTGCTATGAACTCCAACTGTTGTTCACGAGGCAAGTGGTTCATCGACCCTTGAAGCCAACGGTAGTGGCCCACGCCTTCGACTTCTGACCAAGCATGAACTTTCGTGTCCTCATTGTGAAATTGTCTTGCAAATACGCCTTCTGGTTGACCATCGTAAGCAGGCTCGATCTCAAATACGATCACCAGTGATCGGTTACTCGGTATCCTCCGTCGTCATCGTGGTACATGTAGTTCTTCATCTCGGGGTCGCCTTCGTGAGCTACTCGGTTGTGATACTCTGACTGGCATAGTATCTATCTCTTGGCTATCCATATCAAAAGACCAAACTACGATCTATCTTGGAGAAAATAACTACATCAACTATGAATTTTGCTGGTGCTCTCCCCTTTTCTTATATTGTTGGGAGAACAAGCTTCAAAAAGAAGCTATCATCGAATTGATTTAGGTTTATCGGGATATCGTTGATGAAACTCCTGTACTTTTTGTGACGCATTCGCAAGATTTTCAGCTGGCTCCCACGTTCGCTCATTAATGTCATAGCCGCACCAATGAACAAGATATTCTAACTTTTCCCACCTTCGCCGTGAATCCAATACCTTTTCAACCTCGTATTCTTCGTGGTTCTCGATTTCAATACTAGGTGGTGGACTTTGCACTCTTCCAGGAAAAGATGACTCTCGATAAGGTTCCAACAGAAAAACATGAAAGACTGGATGTACCTTCATAGAAGCCGGTAACTCCAGCCGGTATGCCACTGGATTAATTTGCTTCTGGATGATAAATGGTCTCAATCTTCGATAGTCCAACTTATCACATAGTCGCTTGGTCTTGATATTTCGTCGAAGAAGCCAAGCTTTATCTCCAACTTTGAAAGTAGGTGCTGGATTCCGAAATCTATCTGCAGACGTCTTATAGGATTCTTGAGCGGATTGTAATTGAAGCTTCAACATAGTTTGAAGCTCTGATAGTTGCTTCGCAAATCCTTCAGCTGCTGGATTGTTATTTATTGACAGACTCAATAAATCAAGCTTCGGATGATACCCATAGTTGGAAAAGAATGGTGTTTGTTGAGTCGACGCATGGAGGGTGTTATTATATGCAAACTCGGCTAGCGGTAGATATGCAGTCCAATCGTCTTGCTGATAGTTGATGCTACATCGTAAGTACTGCTCCAAGACTTGGTTCATCCGTTCCGTTTGGCCATCAGTTTGAGGATGAAAAGCTGAAAAAAGCTTGATATCCACCTTCAATATCCCAAATAGAGATCTCCAAAACTTTGACACGAACTGGGTACCTCGATCTGATATGATATCATCTGGTAGTCCATGATATCGATACACATTATCGAGAAAGAGTCTTGCTGTGACTTCACTGGACGATGTCTTCTGACAAGGAACAAAGTATGCTATCTTCGTAAGCTGATCTACCACGACAAAGATGTTGTCAAATGAGTTTGATGATGGCAAGTCCGTGATGAAGTCCATAGAAATTGAAGACCATGGTCGACGTGGAATTGGCAATGGCTGTAGAAGTCCATAAGGGTGATGTCGAGGATTCTTGGATCTTGAATAGATGTCGTAGGAGACGACAAAATCTTTCAAATCCTTCCACATTTGGGGCCACCAAAAATCTCGGGAAAAAAGCTCCAAGGTCTTGTTGAATCCAAAATGTCCCGCAGCTGGAAAATCATGGCAAGATTGAAGAACTCGGAGTCGTGCTAGTCCTTTTGGAATGTATAATCGCTCTTCAAAGTATAAAAGATCTCCCTCCACCTTGAACTTGTCGTCATTGGTACGTTGCTTGATATCAATGGCTACTGGATCTTTAATGGTCATAGCACGTACATGGTTTAGGAAGTCAGCATCAAATGATACAATAGTAGCACAAAGTTGAAATCTCTCTCGCTTCAATAATGTTGTACATTGTTGATCAAACGCTGCTTCTCCAGCCTTTGGTGCAAGATACGATCTCTTTGATAAAGCATCGGATAGTCCTTGCTGCCTTCCAGGTCGATAAGTGATAACAAAATCGAATCTAGATAGCGACATATTCCCCCGAGCTTGACGCCGATTTAAAACTCGAGCCGTCATGAAATTCTCCAAATTCTTGTTATCCGTATATACGGTTACTGGATGTGTAGTTCCTTCAAGAAAGTGATGCCATTCTTCGAAAGAATCTACTATAGCAAGAAGTTCCTTATCGTGGATCTCATAATTGATTTCAGCAGTAGAGAACTTCCGAGAATAGAATGTAACTAGATGGAGCTTCTTATCTTTACTCATTTGTAAAAGCACAGCTCTCAAAGCAAAATCTGAAGCATCAGTTTCTAAATAGAAGGCCTTTGTAAAGTTTGGATGTACCAAAATTGGAGCTGTAGTAAATGGTATCTTCAATTCTTGAAACGCCTTCTCCGCCAAAGGTCCCCATTCCAACTTATCCTTGCATGTTAATGGAGTGAGAGGAGCAGCAACTTGAGAATAATTCTTGATGAAGATCCGATAGAAGTTAGCAAAACCAAGAAAGCATTGTACGTCTCTAACCGTCTTCGGAACCTCCCAAGACATGATTGCTTCTACTTTCTTGGGGTTCATCTTCAAACCTTCTGTAGTTGCAATGAACTCCAAAAATTCCATCTCCGTCTGGTGAAATAAACACTTTTCTAATTTGGCATATAGTCCTCGCTTGCGTAGTTTCTCCAAGACCAAACGAACATGCTCCTCATGCTCTTCCTCGTTTTTAGAGAATATTAGAATATCGTCAAAGTAAATGACAACAAAATCGTCGAGGTGTTCTCGAAAGATGTCATTCATCATATGTTGGAAAACCGCTGGAGCATTGGTAAGACCAAAAGGCATGACATTATATTCGAAATGACCATACCTTGTACGGAATGCTGTCTTCCACTCATCTCCTTCCTTGATTCGTACGAGATTATAAGCTCCCCTTAGATCAATTTTTGTAAAGATCTTCGCACGTCCAAGTTGTTCTAAGAGACTAGAAATCAAGGATAATGGATAACGATTTTTCTTTGTTACCTTGTTGAGGCCTCGATAGTCCACACACATCCGTAATGATTCATCTTTCTTCTTCACAAATAAGATGGGTGCTCCAGCTGATGATTTTGAATGACGAATGAAGTTCTTGGCTAGATTCTCGTCAATGTACTTTCGTAACTCTTCCAACTTCATTTGCGTTAGATTGTAGATTGGGCCAAAAGGTGGTTGTGCTCCTTCTTGCAAGTCTATGGCACAATCATATGGTCGGTGTTCCGGTAGTATGTCGGCGTTCTTCTTTTGAAACACGTCTTCAAAATCTTTATATTGCTCCGGTATACTTGCTGTTGAGATCTTCTCCTCGGTAGTTGGAGCCGCATAAATGACAAATGGAGTGCCTTCCTTAGATGATCTTATGAACGCTCTTACTCCAATGAATAAGGATTTCTTTTTTCGAGGTTTTTTACTAGGTTTTTTCTTCAGTGGTTTTGTGGGAAAAGTCATCTTCCGCAACCTCCAATCTATCAATGGATTATGTTTTTTCAACCAAAAAAGACCAAGAATAATAGGATTTGATGGGATTCTAATAATATTAAAAATAATATGACTACTATGGTCTTTAAACGTTACTTCTATAGGTTTTGATTCATGGGTGATGCTACCAGACAATAAAGGTCGCCCATCTATGACCTCAACATGAACAGGTTTTGATTTTTGTACTAAAGGGATCTTATGACGCTTTTCAAATTCTTCGTCTAAAAAACAAGCAGATGCTCCTGAGTCTAGTAGTGCTAAGGTTCTCAATTTTTGAGGGCCGATAAATAGAAGGATTGTAAAACAAAGTGCAGGTTGGGCAGAAAGAAAGGAACCTGATTGTTATTGGGATATTTCATTGTCCAGCCGCACAGTTCCTACTGTGGCTGGGCATCCTCGTTTTCCTGAACAAATACTCCCCTAGTCTTGACTATGCGTCGATTTTGCTTTTTGGGGAAATTTCCGACTTTGTGGCCTTCTCCACCGCAATACAAGCATAAATTTTCCTCCATACGTCGCTTTTTTTCTTCTATAGTAAGAGATTTGATACGTACTGCATCAATTTGCATGTCTTCCACCTCTGAATGTGAATTCACACCGCTTGCCGACATAGTTGGAGTATGGCGAATTGTATGCTGTCTTGAGTGTTGGTCTTAGCGACGTTGGAATAGGCGATTATCGCACTTCACAGCTTGGCTAATGGCTTCATTGAGCGTTCGTGGATCAGAAAGAGTTAACAGCAAATCCTTCACATCATCTCTTAAACCCCAATAGAATTGACTCATCAACGCTTCTTCATCCCAATTGATGTCGCATACTAATTGCCTAAAATCCGAAGCATAGACTGATGTAGAATGCATCCCTTGTCGTAGCGACCGGATCTTTGTTGTAGCCCATCAAACCTTATCGTGTTCACCAAATGCTTCCGCAAATGCTTCCAAAAAGGTTTCAAAGTTGTTTAATATGGATGATCGTTTCTCAAACAAAGGAGCAAACCATGATAGAGCTTGTCTCGTAAGTAAGGTTCCAACAAGCCCAACACGTGACTCCTCCGTTGGATATCGTTCGGGCTGTAAAACTGTTATCAACCTGATTTGATTAACGAATCCTCGAAACTTGGAACGTGTTCCATCAAACTTATCTGGAAGGCTAACTCGAGGCTCTTTATGTTGTAGAACTAGTGGTTCTTGTCGAACCTGAGGTAAAGTTGTTTCTCCAAGTACCGAAATTTGAGGCTGGTGTAGTTTAGATTGTGCTATCTCAAATACTCCATCATTATGAAGCCTTGCCACCACTCCTTCAATCTCTGCAGTTCTTTGTCATAACGTAGCGAGGGCATTCATAATAGCATCTAACTTAGACTCTGAACTTTCTGTCATACTAATGTCTTGACCTCCGGCCATTCTAAAAGAAGGACAAAAATGACCCTATAAGAGGCAATATTGGTTTGTAGGAGGGTAATCCACAACCTATAAAATGCCTTAAGAATTTCAAGAAGAGGGGTAATCCACTCTCTCCAAGAAGAATAAGACTCCAATATTGTAACAGAAGAAGTATCAGTTTAGAGGAGGGTAATCCGCAACCTCTAAAAAATGCTAGTATACCTTCAAGTAGAGGGGTAATCCACACTCTACTAAGAAAGAACTAGCTCTGATATCTCAAGTTAGTGTAGTCTCGACAAACTGTCACGGACACAAAATATAAACTTGAAATCTAACAAGAAGTTCAAGAAGAAGTGGCAGAACTAGATTAAACAGATGAGTACAAGAACAACACCAGAAAGGTGAGCTAGAACTCCAAGAGGTGTGTTGTCGAGACTGAAGAACTCTTCAGCCTCGATCCCTATATATACTCCTACTTAGGAAGCTTCTCGAGCTACTTCTATTAACTAGGAAGCTTCTAGAAGGTTCCAGAGGCTTTTTTTCTAGAAGGTTCTAAAAACTTCTCGAGCTACTTCTATTAACTAGGAAGCTTCTAGAAAGTTCCAAGGGATTCCTTTCTAGAAGCTTCTAGAAACTTCTCTTCTAGAAGGTTCCAGAGACTTCTTTTCTAGAAGCTTCTAGAAACTTCTCTCTAAAAGGTTCTAACGAATATGTCCCTAACACATATCAACATCTATGCTTAGAGCCTCTTCACTTTCATCTACAATATTCCAAAGATCCAAAGATGGCAACAAAAGCTCCATTTTAACCTTCTAATGGTAGAAATTCTAACCTCTAAATTTCTCAATTACTCTCAATCCTTCACCCTCACTTGAAGCCATGTCTAAGAAAAGGTTGTATCAAAAAAGATTGTAAGAAGTCCTAATGGCCTCAAAACCAGCAAAAAAGTTTTGCTGCCTTAGAATCACAGAATCCTTCTTTGTGAACAAACTAGTATTCTTACTCTCAAAAACACTCTCAACTTCACTTCTAAGACTTCTCATAAGTTTGATGACCTATCTAAGTGTCTCAAATCTGAATTGTCATTCAAATATCATTCTTGTGCTCACAAATCACATCTATACACCATAAGAGGTCTTTTAAGCACAATCAACATCTTTAAAACTTGAAACTACAAAGATGGACCACTAAGGATCTATCTCAGCAATAACATAATACAAGTATTCTATAATTTTGCCTTAAGATGAAAAAACAAACACCAACACCAAAATGTTGTTAACTTCAAGTACGAACCAAGATCTACATCTAAATCTGAATCTGAAAGTTAGATACTTCTAAATCCTAACATCAACAATAACAACTTGATCTATTCCACACATCAACAACCAATTCAATACTTAATCATGATATGTAATTTGATAATAATCAAACTCAATGTCTTAACAACACCATTATAATAGTTGAATATTTTCTCTTCTTGTTCTTTTTATAATCCTATATGAAATCTTCAACATGTATTATAATTAAATCTATTCATATTCTTCTTAACTACAAAAAAATTCATACATCTAAAATCTTACATAATATAGTTTATATAATAATAAATCATCTTCAAAAAAAAAACTTTTTCACTTTCTTCTCTAATCATTTGTAATTAATTCCATATTTTTTTATTATAAAATTTATCTCCATTCTATCTTTGTTTTAAAACTCTTATACAAATGAAAAACTATATCAACTATGGTTATAAAAAATTAGTAAAACATGTACAATTCATTCACACAATACAAAAAATTCACCCACACAATTTTAAAACTCATTCTATGATTATATATTTTGATTATAGGTGCCTACACATTCATACACCTAATTGTGAGATTCTATTCTTCTCAATAATTTCCATTGTAACTATATTGTGTTTGGTTAGTGACCATATTAAGTAATCACAATAAGAAGTCAATCATCAAATGTCCACATACCTACTTTGTCATACCTAGAAAGCACAGAATTGTGGGTCGAATATTATTTTTGACTCACTTGCTGCAATTACTGAAGCTAGGTCTTGTTGAAGGGCAGACTACATTTGGCGACAATATCCAAATTCATCCGCTCGCGGCGACCACATGAAACTGACAGAGAAGGCGACCATCTACAGCATCAAACATGCCGCATTTCGAATATTCCTCTACAGTCGCCGATTTCAAGCAACATTGCACCAAACCGACCACTGCATTTTCATTCCGGTGGCGAAACCGTGGGAGAGAAAAAACAAACTCACATTGATACAACCACACGGAGCCCAACATGGAGACACTACCACAGTCTGGAAGATGCTATCATTCTCCACTCGCACTCACACTTCGATTCCTAGCATCGACGATATGCACAGCACATAGCTTTCTCCAACCCTACCCACTCAAACAACCGGCTCTCCTAAGCAACAGTGCGCTGAGCGAGAAGAAGTACCCACCAGCAACCCCCTAGATCTCACGTTACTGGCGTGCAGCAGAACAACGATACGGCGTGTGCGCGTGCGCAGATTCTAGCAATCCGAAGCGTGGAAGCTCCAAGGGTTTCGCTGAAAGGGCGAGGAACAGTGTGAGGCAGGTACGTCTCTGTGAGTGTGCTTGAAACCCTAGAAAGAAAGGATAAGAAAGAACAATTATAGCTTTCCCTCATCTGCACGACGAATGAAAGATCAGTAGCACTATCCGCTGCAAGCACAGGGACAACGGAGTGTCTAGGCTCGCAAAGTGGGCGGAGCAACGAAGCAGTGTGCTTCGTTGAGTTGGGCTTGCTCGCACTCCGTTGTCCCTGTGCTTCCGAGGAGATGCTGCTCCGCGACTTCTCTTTAATGACAATGCTCAACATCTGTCAGTTTCATGTGGTCGCCAAGGCAATAAAAACAGATTTGGGTCCATTTTTTGGTCTGGAAACTAATGGAGAACCTGTGGGAGTTCCATAACTGGTTCTTACGACTACTCCACCAAGCCTGCTCCTATGCAAAGGAACAACTTCACTGTCTTCTGCAGTAGCACTCTTCTGTTTCAAATCTTCAAAAGCGTTCTCCTCAGGGTCGTGCTAGCCATCTGGACTGAGAACTTGAGTCTCAAGATCAACAATGCTTACTCCATGCAGTGAAGAAGTTGTTCCATCAGCCAAGTTGTTGATAGTGTGATTGTACTTCTTAGGAGTATACACACACTCCAGGGCCTCCCTCAGATCAGTTAAGAAGGCACTTTCAGAGTGTAGAAAGAGCTTCCGCTTGTCAGTAGTCATGATCACATCACATTCTTAGTGTAAATCCAAGAGCTCAGCATCGTTGGAAACTGCGTTGAGCCGACCTGAATTCATGATCAAATTCATTGACATCACATCCATCTGTTTGCTTCCACTTCAGAGCAAATACTTCTGATGCAGAATTACGAATGGTTTGGAGGCTCAATTCTGGCTTTGATCCAGCAACCTCTCCACACGGTTTTGCTGGAGTTTCCAGCAAATCCATAGCTCTTCTGTCAAAGAAGAAATACTCATTTCTGGCGTCTTTAGAGCATCTGCATAACGGTGAAGATAGGCTTTGATGTTGACCCCGACCACATCTTGTAGAGCAGTGTAACATGTGTGAAGTTCATCCATTGTTTCATTCTTCATGAGATATGTAATTTCTGCCAATGCTCCAATTTCTTTCTTGAAATGGGTCTTAGTATTTTCAAAAACTTTTATAACCTATGTGAATAAAGGTATAAATTGTAGAGAGAAATATATATATATATTATCTTCATATATTTAATACAAAATGTTGCTCGTACTACTTTTTAAAATTATAATATGTACAGATCATACATTTAACAATAAAAGTACATATTTCATGATATAATAATTGGTATAAAAGGTAATGATTGTGATAAATATCTTAGATTTGTACATATCTATTGAATATTTACAAGTACTAGTCTCAAATCAAAACTTTTTACAAGGCTAATGAGCTTTAAAAAAAATACTGTTTGAGATAATAATAATAATAATAATAATAATATAAAAATAAAAACTGAAAAAAAATTAAATACTTCTATATAATTTTTTTTAAATAATATAATTTTTTAATTAACACTTTAAAACACTACAATTATCTTTTGAAGAAATTTATCACAAAAAGAAGTAAAAATACCATCCATTTAGTTGTCTTTATTTCTAATTCATATACGATTGTTGAAAAATATATATATATATATATATATATAAGATTTTTAAGAAAAAAATATTTATACTTTATTTTGTAAGTGACATCAGTTCATCAAATGCAAAGGAGACACGAGCCGGGTCGGAGTTATTCCGCTTTGTCTGTTGCGGAAGCAGCCCAACTTTTCCACACCCGAGATAAATCTCCACTAGACGGACTTCACCCAACGGTCGCTTCACAGGCTGCGATGCTGTTCCAGAACGCTCACCAAATCCCAAGCCTCGCCGCAAACCCATACCGACACATGCTTCCGTGCCAAGCTCTTACATGTATCTGTATGTAAATGTGTATCAACTTTGAGATGTAGCATTGTTGTCAACTTGTGATAATCTAAAGAGAATGAAGATTTATACATTTAAATGGTTATCTATATATATTAATTAGACTTATTATATAATAATTGGAATTTGTCCATATAGCAGCTGTAATCAAAGTTGAGAATACAGTGATTAAACAACTATACACTTAGGACTCATGATATCACACAACCTATATGAGAAGCAGGTATATTTATTATTTTTACATCACAGTCAAATCATAGACACAGTAACAACACAATAACAGAGGTAAAGAAATAGTACTTGCATATATTTTTAAACGTATTCTGTATCCACTTGTTTGGCCCTCATGTATTTATTTGAGTGATCACAAATACAAACACATGTACCAATCTGTGCTGTAGTTGGCAATCAAATTGCAATACCACTCATTACTACTTTAATAATTGAAGCACACAATAGTTTGTCTTTGAAAAACTTTTTTGGTTGAAAAGATCATTCCCGAAAGATGCACAAGTGGTTGAAAAACAATATTGTTTAGTTCTTTTGAAATATGAAGATTTTTTTTATTATTTTTATTGGTATTGCTAGTTTTGGTGTTAGTATTTTAGTATATATACTTTTATAGTAGGTAACACAATAATTCTAAATAATGATATTTTATTAACAGTAGTACCATATTTACAAATTTTAGATTATCCCAAATACCAACTTACTTTTGATAGCCTTCTTTACTACTAATGATATAATTATAAATTTTATTCTTTTAATACCTATTACCAAGTTGATATCTTTTGTAGTGTATATATATTTTTACATCATTAATTATGAAAAAAAAGATTGATTGTATGTTATCTTCGATTCATAATCATAGTTTATTTTATCTTAATGTATCTCACATCTGTAAATTTTGTACGCAAAAACTTGAATAAACAACTCTGCGATAATGGAACAAGTTGTTTTAGTCTGTTTGTTTTGCAATTTTTTCATATTGATGATTTATGTCTATGTAGTATTCTTTTTTATGATCAAATTCATTTACTTGATAACTAACAACAAAGGATAAACTTGATTTCATGTATGTGGAATGTCACATTGGTTTCTTGTAATAATATAGACAAATTTTTACCACCAATCAATATTATAAATCAATAAAATTTGTATTACATATTTATCATTCTATTTATTGACAAACATTTGGTGAGTTTTTTAGGATGATTTTTTCTGATATACGCACTTTCTATTTTTTGCAGTCGTTTCTTCTTCTTCTTCTTCTTCTTCTTCTTTTTTTGACACAGCCGGGGCTATACCCAATGCATTTACTAGAAAAATATGTACATGGCATTCAATGACTTGATGTCAAAAAATCTTGATGGAGGATGAAGCGCTATTACATATGTTAGGCTAAATATTAAGAAATATTAGTTGTTGAACTGTTGTGTACAATAATGCCTCCATAATTAAATTAATTAAATTCCACCATATGGATTTATTGTGTCTGACACCGAATATTAGCTTGGCCATCCAAGTCCTGTCCCAATGTTGAAGCAGAGCTTTGCCATTGTCAACTTCATTGTTTACAGTGTATAGAGTGATTTCCCACATCATTCTAGCATAGTATAGGAATATTTTTCTTCAATATTAAATCCCTTGCTTTTGTGTTTTTCTTCCGTTCTTCATTGAATATAAACGTCACGCAAACAGAGGCTTTGCTTTCATTGTGAATTGTCTAGATCTCAGTTTTCTGCAATCGGCCAGTCTAATGAACAAATCCTTGAATCTGTTTGACATTTTCAAACCTGGGATTAGCATCCGAGGCGTTCGACAAAGACAGTACAGTCCCTCTATTGATAACCCCAAATGTATCCAGAAATTATCGATCTACTGTCTTCCAGTTGGCTACACAAGAGCACAAAAAACATCATGAGCAAGTATTTGAACTGTTAAATAGGATTGTAACAAAAATGTAACCTACTGCAGTGGCTTCAAAGGTTATTTCCAAACTAAACATCGGCAGGTAGTAAAACTCAGTATCTCAGGTTTTGAAAACATCGTTTCGACTCTCTCATCGTGGTGAAGATTCACAGCACCATGAAAACGGTCGAAAAATAAATAAAACTGAAAACTTGAATAAACATGGTACTCTTGTTCCCTTCGAGTTGAAATGCTTGCATTGAATGGGTTGGTCAGCAACCGAGAGTCTATCCACTACGGTCCCAGTGCTGTGTGGCGGAGGTAAGTGAGAACCTGAAGTCGATCCGCTGAGAACCACGGCCAGGTTTGGTTCAGGGAGTGGGGATTGAGGAGAGATCCACATGAATGCAACACAGGCCTCATTGACTGCAATCTGTGCAGCTCATTCTTTGTCAGTCTGGGGTTCTGACCATCTCGAATCATGACCCCGTGTGTCTGATGATGCGGGAGTCCGGAACTCACAACTCCAATCAATCTATTCCTGTCCATCAGCAGCTTCACAGCTTGCTTCCTCACTTTCCAACCGCTTTGTGGACTGATGATTTCGGTGTTTAGTTCTACGATAACTACATCGAGCCGGAGATTAAAACGCCTTGGCATGCTAGAGGATCAGGAGAAAACGGCTCTATGGGATATATCTGAGTGATTTGATGAAAACCTGCAACAAGTCCTGCAAACACGGCACCTGGTGCTGCTTCGGCACCAAATTGCACAAGTTGCACGTAATCACTCGCAGACTGTTCACGATCAGGAAAATGCTGTTTATTGTAACTTTTTCACGCGCGCACATACCCACAACTATATATATATATATATATATATATATAATGTTAATACACACATTTACATTTATACACATAAATGAATAAAATCTTCTGACTGAGAGATTATTGTGTTTCTAGAATGCCAAATTTATTTATTTATTTATTTATTTTTAACTTTTCCAAGGTGCTTTGTGGGTATTTATATTAATTCTTCTTCATTAGCAAAGGAAGATGGATGTGAGGATGTTAATTCTTGAATTTGTGTATCGTATTTTGTTGGATTCAATGATTTACAATGTAGGAATTCAAGCTCTGGACTGGCATCGCAGGTTCCAGAGCACATGCCTCGCCTACACCGCGTGCTACACCAACAATGCCCAAGTCGAAGAAGAAGAAGCAGCAGAAGAAAAAAAACGAAAAAAACTAGAGTTCCATCAGTAGTTAGGATCCTGGAGTTTCAAGGGGCAGCACACTACAACCTAAGTAATCAACGTTCATTACTCTCCCTCATCGATCAAGTTCCACCAACTTGGCCCGGAGTCTGAAGCACTTGATCGCCATCAACACGTGAGCAGAATCAGCAGCCTTTTTACCAGGTTGCTTCGGTGGCTCTACACATTCCAGCAGCAAGTCCCACCTACCATTCATTGTTGGTTTTTTCTGTGTCGTCACTGGTCTGCATAACTTAAAAGTAGGCTTCAGTTCCGCTTCAGAGATACTCAAGAGATGTACCCACTTTGTTTGGCTTTGTGTGACGATTGTATTCCCTTCGTCGTGGCTCGAAGATTGAGAGTTATGCCGATTGCAACGGTGGCAACGATGGCAATTCGTAATTTCTCAAGGAAACAAGTACTGCTGTGCCATTTAAGGCCAGGCCCACTACAGAACAGACTCCTTCACCGAACTGGTTTACTCACCACTCATCAAATGCCTCATCACCAGAGTTATAACAGCATAGTTTAATTTGATCTAGCAAAGTTTAATTTGATCTAAAGCCTATGCAAACATCATGATGATGTGTGAGGGAACATGTGGTTGTAGATTGATGATATTGCCGAGTTCAACTACAACAGAAGGGATGCTCAAGAGGATAGAATTGTGCAGCTTCGATGGTTTGTACTAGTGCCCCGTTTCTTTCTTTTTGGCCTTTATGACAAGAAATGCAAATGGTTTGTTACTCATTTTAACTTCCATCTATATCAATTCATATAAAATTATTTTGAACGCCTGTTAGCTTTTTAGGTTCTATGTTAGTATATTGACAATGATAATCAAATTTACAGATTCTTTTATGATAAAAAAATAAAAAAATGTATAAGGTTGTTAGATATGAAAGTTGAGGTTGTATTTAACAATATTTTTATGTTTAATTTTTTTGCATAAAAATATAAAATAGTTATATAATGTTGTTATTAAACTACCTTTTAATATTTTATTTGAATACATAACAAGTGTTGATATAATTGAGAATTTCTTATTGATATTATTATTAAATAAATATAATTTCAAACCAAAGAGCCAAAGTATAGGTGATGTATAAGTTATAACTATATCTTAAATTAAGTTTTTAAAAATCCAAATAATCTAAACATGAGGTAAATGATTGTATACATTAATTAGTTACAATGATAGTGCATACTATCTTTAATTATTTTCAATTAGGGCAATGCTCTATAAATTCAAATATTAATCAATCTAATTTAAAGATACTTAATTAAATTTAGAGATTTTTTTATTTACACAAAATTATTTGATAATGTAATAGAATTTTTATTAGACCAAGTTTAAGTTTTAACACAAAATTAACTAATTTCTTACATATCAAATTCTTCTTGTCTATGGCAATAAAATAATCTATCATTTTTAAGTACTTAGTGATAATAATATTTTATGATATTTTAAATTATAACTCACTATTTTCTGAAACATAAATGTATTTTTTATATTAAATATAAAATCTTAAATCTATCTAAAAAAATATTTTATATTTCATTAAAAAATAATATATATTTTTTATCTCTTAGAATATGATATCTTGGTTGCTAACAAAAATAGAAATATTTCAAATACACTTAATTTTTATAATGAAATTCAAAAAAATGACTTTGAACATATGTTGTTAAAAATTAAACTTAAAAAATTATATAAAATTTTCAAATAAAGCTTTAAAAAGGTATACAAAAAAATATAATAAAATAATAATACAAGATCTTAAAAATTAATAAGTGTATAGATATCTAAAGTTAAATATAATATTTTAAAATATTTTAGACATAAAAAATTGATAGCTTTTAATGTGTTTTGATGATTGTTAATTTTATTAATTTTTTCATTAGTACTAGTGACACTAATAAAAATAAAAATAATAGCATCTAAACTATTAGTCCCATTACATTGTAATTATTCCTATGTAATCATAACTTTGAAGATTCTTTATTTAAGATTCACTATATAATATATCAATAAATTAAAATTTCTATCAGCTATGATATTGAAAATATCAAATTAAATTTATGTTAAATATATGTATACACACATATGCAAATAATCCTTATAATATTTAGATAATTTTTATTTTTAAAAAATAGTATTATTCTCTTAGGTATAGTTATTAAATCCAAAAAATCTAATTTCTATAATTGATAAATAAAGGGATAAATTAAATTTAGAAATAAAACTTTTGTATTTTTTTGTAAAAAATCTAAATATATCTATATATTAAAATTAAAAATTTCACGGCCTTAACTGTTTTATAAATAATGTCTAAAGTCTTAATTGAATATATATTTTCTAACAATGCTCGTAAATTGTTTAGTTAAATAATTTAAAAATTAAGAGTTTCAACTTTTCATTCATTCAAAAATAAAAAAAAAAAAATTATATTAATTTTAGAAAGAAGAAAAATTAAAGTAGCACCATAATATCTATAGAAAAACCAATTTATAATATAATAAAAATAGAAAGATTAACATTTATATTATGCATGGAAATTTATATTAATATTTTTTAATTATATTATTTTTTAATAATAAAATATTGGACACAATGACAACGTTCTAATGTATCAAGATTATTAATATGCTATTGATATTTAGTATTTTTTTCCACTCATCATTCTTTTATTAAGAACATTGCTGTAGGTGTGGTATTATATTAATGTTTTCTGTATAATCGATTTAAGTGAGGCATAGCGAATATTTTATGTACAAATTGTGGTTCTATTGTTTCATTGTTTCAGTGCAAACATACAAAAAGTATAACAAGATATTCATTGTCCCCTTGTTCTTAAAACAAAGTCCCAGTTGTATCTTTTTATTTGAATCTAATTATTTTTTAATTCCAATTTAGGCAAATAATTTAATGTTTTTTATTTAAGATTTATTTTTCTTTTAGCTCAATATTTTGATAGGCATAGAAAAAAGAATATTTAGTTATCTATCAGATCAATCTACCATACTTGAAAGATAAATATTACTTAGATTTTTTCACATTAAAAACAATACATAACACGTAATTTGAATCTGCTTATGTTCCAAAAAATTAGAATTAAAAATGAACTATCTTGGAAGTATTTCAAACATGACTTTGTATAAGAAGAAATTCATGTATGTTTTAAAAATACATTTTAAAAAAATCAAAAATTTATATAAAATATTTTTTAAAAAAATTAAAAAGGAAAATTATTCAATAATAAAAGAAGAAATTTAATAAAATTCCATTGGCATAATGGACATTATCAAAAGAAAAAAAAACAGTAATTAAAAAAATACCATATTTATCAGAAGTTTCTGAGATTAATATTTATTTTTTTGAAAATATTATTACATTTATATTGTATACTTTAGAAATGGTTTTATTTATTTAATCATATTATATTAAAAAATACGAAAAATCTACTAGACTTTTAATATTTTATCAGATTTGAAATATACATATAGATATTTTATAAAGGATATTATTATTGCCACCACAATTTGTCATCAATCATATGCCATTGCAATTTTTGCTACTGTTACCACAACTTGCCACCCACTTGACATATTTTTTTAGTTTATTTTTTTTATTTTAGTCAAATATTATATTTGTGTTTTAATATTTTTTAATTTTAATAAAATATATAAAAATAATTTTAATTTTATTAAAGAAAATTAACTTGTTAAAAAGAATAAGTTAGAATGGTAGTAGTAAAAATTGTGGTGACAATAGCAAAAATTGTGGTTGCATTAGCAATATATTTTATAAAATAAAACTAATTATAAAAATACTAGAATCTCTAAATTCTAAAATATATAAAAAAATATAGCTAATAATTATATATGCCAAAAATAAATCAAATAGTATTTTAGAATTATTCTTATTTATAGTTTTGGTTTTGGTTTTGATTTTTTAAAATATTTTAACTTAAAATTTAGGGAATATTAAATCCAACTTAATTTATTCTTAAATTTGTTCAATATTAGTAAAATATAAGTGTTTCCTCTACTAAAATATATGTTAATTAATATAATATTATTTAAAATATATGAAAGAAAAGAAAGTTTGTAAAAGTTCTATAAAATATCTATATATATATATATATATATATATATATATATTTAAAGATAATTTATATATTTTTGATGATGTAGCTTTATAAGTTTTATATTATAATATTAATTAATATTTTTAGTAAATTCTTAAAAGAAAATCTTGGAATATTTCACATAATTTGTTAAGAAAAAATGAATATAACAATGATTGGATGTAATAAAAAAATATATAGGAAAAGTATCATATATATCCTTTAAATATGCTAAAATATTAATACTACCTCTATATTTCTAATAATAGTAATTCTATTCCTCTCTTTTATAATAATAGAAAATCTATCCTTAAATGTAATAAGGTATCACCACTCTTCTTTTTTTAGGTACATTTAGGGCTCAAATTGAGTACCACTCAAATTTTTGTATGTACTTTTTTGGCACTTTTTGGCATATTTCATCTCCTTCTTTTTTATCAGTCTTTATGCAACACAGATTTTGTTGATTTAGTTTTGTTGCGCTATTTTTTGGCTTTGATATAATTTTAGATAATTAAATTCATTAGTGAAACCTTTTTTGGTTGTGTTTCAATTAAGGTGAAGGTAATACACTCAGTTTATAATTTTGGATTATCTCTTGTTGTACTAAGATAGTTAAGTAATCATGAAATAGTTACGACAATCAATGAGTACATTGTCATTGAATGTATTCTTTATTAAAGGTATTTTTTGACAAGATTATTAAATGTTGTGCCACCTCATGAACATAAATTTTTGCACCATTGTGTGGTAGCCTCGATTTATAGAAATTATAGTTATAGATTTTTTATATTGATAATAACAACAAGTATTTATTGAGATGTTTGGTGATGACAACACCAAATATTCTTTATTGAATGCAAGTGTTCTACCTTGAGTTGATCCTTTCAACTCAAAGGAATATTCTTAAGAAATCTTAGCACTAAAACAATCCTATATACAACCATTTTTTAAAGAAGGTAATGGTGAAGGATCAGCAATGGGCGGCCAAGTCTTTATTGCTTCTTTGAAATCAGCAAAGGCTATAAAATTCAACCTTATGTACATCCAAACTCATTATAATGAATTAGTGAAGGATGTTTATCATAGAGTTGAAATAAGAGATCCTTATCACTGGTAATGACTTTTGATAGACTCTCACTAAAACATTGATATACATCTTCTTGCCTTGAAGTCCCAGAGTATGTACTAGGCTAATTCAATTTCAGCCTAGTAGATGTTGACTCCTTTGTCCTAGAGGCTTTTATTTGTTCTTGCAAAGTAGTTATCTAATCTAAGAGGTGTTGTATATGAGCCTTTGTCTGGGATTGCTCTGCCATATCTTCTATGCTGTAATTCTTTGTCAGGCTCTACTATTATAATGTCTTCTCACCTTTCTGTTGATTTTTTAAGAGAAGCTCTTGGTAGCTTCAACAATACCTAGTGTGACTACAACAACTGACCTTGAACTAGATAATGACTATCAACATACTACCAAAGAATAGTCTAATACTCGCTCTGATATCAATGAAACATGATTGGTCTATCTTGAAAGTCTAGGAACCTTCTAATCTACAACAATATAAAATCTCATCACAAAGTAAGACAAAATTGACTAGAACAAAATTAAATAGAACTAAACAAAATAAGACATAAAAGACAAAATTGAATAAACAAAAACAATACAAAATAGAATTGAATAGAAAGATGCAAATCCAAATTTTAGTAATAAAAAAGATCCAAAGTCATATCTGACCAGGTACCCAAAAGGCTGTAGCCAGTCCTATTTATACTTTATTCTACTATCATGGACTTTTTAGAATGTTTTTAGATGATGGATCCCTCTTAAATAATTGTCCTAAATTTCTAGAAGGTTCTATAGTAAGCCCCACCTAATTAATAGTCATAAGTCTTTTCTACAAGATTTCATGGTGGATTCCACATAAATAACTACCCTAAACTCTTTCTAAAATGTTCCATGGTGGATCCTACGTAATCCACTAATTAGCCCTAATTCTAAAAACTTCTATAACTTCTCAAGTATGTTTCTAACTATCTATCTGTTAGGGACATAGTCCTTAGAACCTTCTAGAGACAAGTTTCTAGAACCTTCTAGAAGCAAGTCTCTAGAACCTTCTAGAAGCTTCTTAGTTGGTAGAAGATGTTAGGAACATAGTCCTTAGAACCTTCTAGAGATAAGTTTCTAGAACTTTCTAGAAGCAAGTCTCTGAAACCTTCTAGAAGCTTCCTAGTCGATAGAAGTTGCTTGAGAAGCTTCCTAAATAGGAGTATATATTGGAATCAAGGCTGAAGATTTCTTCAGTCTTGACAACACATCTCTTGGAGCTCTAGCTCACCTCTCTGGTGTTGTTCTTGTATTCATCTGATTAATCTAGTTCTTGCCAATTCTTTTTGAACTTCTTGTTAGATCTCAAGTCTGTATTTTTGTGTCCGTGACAGTTTGTTGAGACTTCACTCACCTCAGATATCAGAGTTAGTTTCTTCCTTGTTAGAGTGCGGATTACCCCTCTGCTTGGAAGTGTACTAGCATTTTAGAGGTTGCGGATTACCCTCCTCTAAACTAATATTTCTTTTGTTACAATATTGGAGTCTTATTCTTCTTGGAGAGAGTGGATTATCCCTTTTCTTGAAGTTCTTAAGACATTTTAGAGGTTGCAGAGTATCCTCCTCTAAATCAATATTGTCTTCTTGTAGAGTCATTTTTGTCCTTCTCTTAGAATGGCCGGAGGCCAAGACATTAGTATGACAGAAAGTTCGGAGTCCAAGTTGGATGCTATCATTAATGCCCTCACTACGTTATCGCAAAGAACTACAGAGATTGAAGAAGTCGTGGCAAGGCTTCATAATGATGGAGCATCTGAGATGGCACAATATAGGTTGCACCAGCCTCAAACTTCTACACTTGGAGAAGCAACTTTGCCTCAGGTTCGACAAGCACCACTGGTTCTACAACATAAGGAGTCCCGAGTTAGCCTTCCAGACAAGTTCGATGGTACGCATTCTAAATTTCGAAGATTCGTCAATCAAATTAGGTTAATAATAGTTTTACAGTCCGAACGCTATCCAATGGAGGAGTCACATGTTGGGCTTGTTGGAACCTTACTTACAGGGTAAGCTTTATCATGGTTTGCTCCTTTGTTTGAAAAATGATCGTCCATACTAAACAACTTTGAAACCTTTTTGGAGGCGTTTGCGGAAGCATTTGGTGAACACGATAAGGTTCAATGGGCTACAACAAAGATCCGGTCACTACGACAAGGGATGCGCTCTACATCAGTCTATGCATTGGACTTCACGCAATTAGCATGCGACACCAATTGAAACAAAGAAGCATTGATGAGTCAATTCTATTGGGGTTTAAGGGATGATGTGAAAGATTTGCTGTTAACTCTTCCTGATCTACAAACGCTCAACGAGGCTATTAGCCAAGCTCTGAAGTGTGATAATCGCCTATTTCAACGCTGCCAAGACCAACGTTCAAGACAACATATGGTTCGCCATGCCCCAACTATGTTGGCAAGCAGCGTGAATTTACATTCAAAGGTAGAAGACATGCAAATTGATGCGGTACGTGTCAAATTTCTTACCCAAGAAGAAAAAAAGTGGTGTATGGAAGAAGGTCTATGCTTGTATTGCGGTGAAGAAGGCCACAAAGTTGGAAACTACCCCAAGAAGCAAAATCGACGTATTGTCAGGACTAGAGGCATGTTTGTTTAGGAAAACGAGGATGCCCAGCCACAATAGGAACCATACGGCTGGACAGTGACATATTGCAACAACAACCAGGTTCCTTTCTTTCCACTCAACTTGCCCTTTGCTTTACAGTCCCTTTACTTATTGCCCTCACAAACTGAGAACCTTAGCATTATTAGATTCAGGAGCATCTGCTTGTTTCTTAGACGAAGAATTTGTGAAGCGTCATAAGATCCGTTTAGTACAAAAATCCAAACCTATTCACGTTGAGGTCATAGATGGATGACCTTTATTGTCTGGTAGTGTCACCCATGAATCAGAACCTATAGAAGTGACATTTAAGGGCTATAGTAGTCATATTATTTTCAATATTATTAGAACCCCATCAAATCCTATTATTCTTGGACTTTCCTGGTTGGAAAAGCATAACCCATCCATAGATTGGAGGTTGCGGAAGATGACCTTTCCCACAAAACCACCCAAGAGTAAGCCTAGTAGAAAACCCCGAATAGAAAAATCCTTATTCATTGCAGCAAGAGCATTTATAAGATCGTCTAAGAAAGGCACACCATTTGTCATTTATGCGACTCTAACTATTGGAGAGAAGATCTCGACAGCAAGTATACCTGAGCAATATAAGGATTTTAAAGACGTGTTTCAAAAGAAGAATGCCGACATGCTACCGGAACACCGACCATATGATTGCGCCATAGACTTGTAGGAAGGAGCACAACCGCCTTTTGGCCCAATCTACAATCTATCGCAAATGGAGTTGGTAGAGTTGCGGAAGTACATCAATGAGAATCTAGCCAAGGACTTCATCCGTCATTCAAAATCGTCAACTGGAGCACCCATCTTATTTGTGAAGAAGAAAGATGGCTCATTGCGGATGTGCGTGGACTATCGAGGCCTCAACAAGATAACAAAGAAGAATCATTATCCGTTATCCTTGATTTTTGGTCTCTTAGAACAACTTGGATGTGCAAGGATCTTTACAAAAATTGATCTAAGGGGAGCTTACAACCTCATACGAATCAAGGAAGGAGATGAATGGAAGACAGTGTTCCGTACAAGGTATGGCCATTTTGAGTATAATGTCATGCCCTTTGGTCTTACCAATGCTCTAGCGGTCTTTCAACATATGATGAATGACATTTTCCGAGAATACCTTGACGATTTTGTTGTCATCTATTTGGATGATATTTTGATATTTTCCAAAAACGAGGAAGAGTATGAAAAGCACGTTCGTTTGGTCTTGGAGAAACTACGTAAGCGAGGACTATATGCCAAGTTGGAGAAGTGTTTATTTCACCAAATAGAGATGGAGTTTCTGGGGTTTGTTGCGACTACAGAAGGCTTGAAGATGGACCCTAAGAAGGTGGAAGCAATCGTGTCTTGGGAGGTTCCGAAGACAGTTAGAGATATACAATGCTTTCTTGGTTTTGCCAACTTCTATCGGATCTTCATCAAGAATTACTCTCAAATTGCTGCTCGTCTCACTCGATTGACATGCAAGGATAAGCTGGAATAAGGACCTCTAGCGGAGAAGGCGTTTCAAGACCTGAAGACCGCATTTACTATGGCTCCAATCTTGGTACATCTAGACTTTACAAAGGCCTTTTATTTAAAAACTGGTACTTCAGATTTTACTTTGGGAGCTATACTTTCACAAATGGGAGAAGACAAGAAGCTCCATTTGGTTGCATTCTATTCTCGAAAGTTCTCTGCTGTTGAAATCAATTATGAGATCCACAATAAGGAACTTCTTGCTATTGTAGATTCTTTTCAAGAATGGCGTCACTTTCTTGAAGGAACTACACATCCAGTGATCGTATACACAGATCACAAGAATTTGGAGTATTTCATGTCGGCTCGAGTTCCAAATCAACGTCAAGCTCGGTGGAGTATATTGCTATCTAGGTTCGATTTTATTATCACTTATCGACCTAAAAAGCAACAAGGACTATCAGATGCCTTATCAAGAAGATCGTATCTTGTACCAAAGGCTGGAGAAGCAGCGTTTGATCAATAATGTATGACATTGTTGAAGCCAGAGCAATTTCAGCTTTGTGCTACTATTGTGCCAATTGATGTTGACTTCTTAAATCAGGTACATACTGTGACCATTGAAGATTCAATAACCATTGATATTAAGCAGTGTTCCAATGACGACAAGTTCAAGGTAGAGGGAGATCTTTTATACTTTGAAGAGCGGTTATATATCCCAAAAGGACCAGCACAACTCCGAGTTCTTCAATCTCGCCATGATTTTCCAGCTGCGGGACATTTTGGATTCAACAAGACCTTGGAGCTTATTTCTCGAGATTTTTGGTGGCCCCAAATGTGGAAGGATGTGAAAGATTTTGTCCTCTCCTACGACATCTATTCAAGATCCAAGAATCCTCAACATCGCCCTTATGGACTCTTATAGCCATTGCTGATTCCACGTCGACCATGGTCTTTAATTTCCATCGACTTCATCATGGACCTGCCATCATCGAACTCATTTGACAGCATCTTTGTCGTGGTAGATCGGCTTACAAAGATGGCGCACTTTGTCCCTTGCAAGAAGACATCATCCAGTAAAGTCATAGCAAGGCTCTTTTTTGATAATGTGTATCGATATCATGGACTACCAGATGATATCTTATCAGATCGAGGAACCCAATTTGTATCAAAGTTTTGGAGATCTCTCTTTGACATACTGAAGGTGGATATCAAGCTTTCTTTGGCTTTTCATCCTCAAACTGTCGGCCAAACGGAACAAGTGAACTAAGTCTTGGAACAATACTTACGATGCAGCATCAACTATCACCAAGACGATTGGACCACATATCTGCCGCTAGCCGAGTTTACATATAACAACACCCTTCATGCGTCGACTCAATACACACCATTCTTTTCCAACTATGGGTATCATCCGAAGCTTGATTTATTGAGTCCGTCAACAAATAACAATCTAACAGGTGAAAGATTTGCGAAACAACTATCAGAGCTTCAAAATATATTGAAGCTTCAATTACAATCCGCTCAAGAATCCTACAAGGTATCTGCAAATAGATTTCGAAATCAAGCACCTACTTTCAAAATTGGAGATAAAGCATGGCTTCTTCGACGGAATATCAAGACCAAGCGACCATGTGATAAGTTGGACTATCAAAGATTGGGACCATTTATCATCCAGAAGCAAATCAATCCAGTGGCGTACCGTCTCGAATTACTGGCTTCTATGAAGGTACATCCAGTCTTTTATGTTTCTTTGTTGGAGCCTTATCGAGAGTCGTCTTTTCCTAGAAGAGTGCAATGTTCGCCACCTAGTATTGAGATCGAGAACCACGAGGAATACGAGGTTGAAAAGGTACTGGATTCACGGCAAAGGTGGGACAAGTTGGAGTATCTTGTTCATTGGTGTGGCTACAACATTAATGAGCGAACATGGGAGCCAGCTGAAAATCTCGCCAATGCGCCACAAAAGATACAGGAGTTTCATCAACAATATCTTCATAAATCTAAGCCGGTTCGACGATAGCTTCCTTCTGAAGCTTGCTCACCCAAGAATATAAGAAAGGGTGAGAGCACTACCAAAATTCGTAGTTGATGTAGTTATTTTCTCCAAGATAAAATAGAATTTTTTCAGTAGCCATAGTTTGGTCTTCTGATATGGATAGCCAAGAGATAAATATTATGCCAATCAGACTATCTCAACCGATTAGCTCACGAAGGCGACCCCGAGATGAAGAACCGCCTACACCAAGACGACGACGGAGGATACTGAGTAACTGATCACTGGTGATTGTATTTGAGTCTGAGCCTGCTTATGATGGTCAGCCAGAAGGCGTGTTTGCAGGACAATTTCACAATGAGAACATGGAAGTTCATGCTTGGTCAGAAGTTGAAGGAGTGGGCCACTACCGTTGGCTTCAAGGGCCGATGAACCACTTGTCTCGTGAACAACAGTTGGAGTTTATAGTAGACGTCATGCAATAGATCTTCATTTTCTTGCGTTGGTACTGATTAACAACAACATTACTTCTCAAAGACCTCGAAGCTAAAAGAGGGGGTGATGTTAGGGACATAGTCCTTAGAACCTTCTAGAGACAAGTTTGTAGAACCTTCTAGAAGCAAGTCTCTGGAACCTTCTAGAAGCTTCTTAGTTGGTAGAAGATGTTAGGGACATAGTCCTTAGAACCTTCTAGAGATAAGTTTCTAGAACCTTTTAGAAGCAAGTCTCTAGAACCTTCTAGAAGCTTCCTAGTTGGTAGAAGTTGCTTGAAAAGCTTCCTAAATAAGAGTATATATTGGAATCGAGGCTGAAGATTTCTTCAGTCTCGACAACACATCTCTTGGAGCTCTAGCTCACGTCTTTGGTGTTGTTCTTGTATTCATCTAATTAATCTAGTTCTTGCCAATTCTTCTTGAACTTCTTATTAGATCTCGAGTGTGAATTTCTGTGTCCGTGACACTATTCCTATGCGTCAACAATATAAATATCTTATTTATACCATGTTACACTCACAATGCACAAGTCATCTTACCATGACCTATCTTCAATCATTTATTTCAATTTTCTATCTATCATGGCAAAATTTGCATGGCATGCAAACATCAATATAAGAAAAGGAGGTGAAATGTGCCAAAAAGTGCCAAGAAAGGTAGTGCCAAATTTTGCACATCATACAATTTTGGCCCCAAATGCTACTTAAAAAAGAAGAGTGGTGATATGTTATCATATTCAAGGATTGGTTTGATATTATCACAAAAATGAGGAGTAGATGTATAAAAAATATATGAATATTCTTGATAATTCAGCATATTTTGAGGGCTATATTTGATATTTTTTTAAGAATATAATTACATTATGCTAAACAAATATAAATCCATTTAAATAAATTAAACAAGTTAGCCAATAATTTGTCTTAATTCTTACAACACCATACATTCTAAATATATGTATGTGCTAATATATATATATATATATATATGTATATAATTTTTACTTTGAAAAATCAAATTTAAAATAATTTTAAAGAAAAAGAAAAAGAACCCTATTCCATTTTCAAGCATTGTGAGTGCTTCAGGAGGCGGGACTCACAACATTGGGACGTTTTGAGTCAAAAAAATAAACACTCACACACCAATTACACTTTAACCTAAAATCACACAAACATGTTCACAAGTTCTTCACCTACACGACAATTATAATACAACGAGAATGGCAGTAAAACCGCAACCAACACAAACAAATAGTCCAGCAACAGGGACGATGTTGAGCATGGCAGCTTTGAAAAACTTCCTGTGATGATGCGAAAATGAAAAAAAAACAAAAACAAAAACAAACAAACAAAGATATAAGATTTAGGGTTTGGGTGTGAGGGGTTTGGGGTGGGAGGGCAACGAGCACGCGGCATTCGATGTGCTCGGCCACTGCGGCCTCATGCTAGCGTGAATCCTACCATAAAATAAAACCAAACAATCTAGTCGAGATCGTCGTGGACCGCTTGGTTTATGCGCCGTGCCCCAGTAATTGTACAGTAGCGGACGAGGAGCACTGAAATGGCGCTACAGTGCCGAATGTGGCCAAAGCTATAGTCGATCTTCACGTGGAATCATAACTCTAAAAACAGGAAAGAGAACCCACACCTCCGTAGGATTATGGAGGAACTGGCCGGGGGGGGGGGGGGGGGATCAATGGCGTGCATGTTCGCGTGGTCCAGGCTAGAAACAGGGGAATGTGGCAGGAATCATTGGATGAGCAGCCTTAATTTGAAGAATTCCCAGGTTGCAAATTTGCCACACTCATGTTGAGCCCCACATTACGAGCAGCCAGCTACCGCGGTTATCTTCTAGCTCAACCTCTGTTAATGGGCATCTGCTTTATTTACCCTTCATAATTCAGTGTCGTTTTTTTTTGGAAGGAAAAGGAAAATGATGGTTCGATAAATAGACAATTTGCTGCATCCACTGGGCTGGTCTGGGTTCAGCCTTCCCAGCGAGCTCGCTTCTGCAAAAAAGCTTGCTGTTCCTAGACATCGCTCACTTCGCTTTTATTTGTGTTTTTATTATCAGCATGACTTCCGTGGAAACAACGGTAAAATGAGAGACAGGACCAGGACGGAGAGCGACCCATTCGGTGGTGAAATGTTCACACAACACAGTAAATTCACAGGCAGGGGATACAACAACGACGTTGCACCACCCTGCTAATAAATCCCCCTTGTTACGCTAATTTCAATAATCCTCCCTTTTTTCTACCGCTTTCGTAAAAACAGACCACCCCTCTTTTGAATTTGAAAATGTCGCACAGCAGAAGCGTCATTCCTCTCCTCACAAACCCCTACCGTAAAACTTAGCCAAAAGATTGAGCTTTGTCCCGAGGTTTGTCTATGCCAGAGTACGTCTCAAGAATGGGGTCAGATCTGGGTGCTCGGAAGTGTGCACGGTGGGGAAGGGTTTCGAGGTTTTTTTCTGTCGGAGCAGGGAGCTCGAGAGCTTCATGACCGAGACTGGTGTTGTTGCCAAAGGCCGACTGTTGTTGCTTGCTTGTCCAGATACAGATGAGGAGCAGAGATCGAGGACTGTTAGGGGGAGTTGTGAGTATGAGGGCGGCTTGCGCTGGTGGGACATGTCCTTGCATGTGGATTTGTGTGTTCTTTGGTGTTCTTTTGTGGGGTCCTCTGGCAGTGAATTTCACATAACCTCGTTTTCTCGAATTTTTGGGGGTATCACTGGAGTGTAACTGCGGGAGTTTGGGTAGTCTAGGTGTGGGGAAGTGCAGGACCGATGACGTTGAGGGTCGCTGCGTAGGAATTTAGGATTCTCTTCAATTTGCTGAGTTTGGCTTAATGATATCTTGGTTTGAGGATGTCTAATTCGGTTTGTCGTAGAGGATCATTTTGGGGAGTGCCTACGCGTATTTCAAACGTTGAGCTTGTGTAGTACACTAGATACAGTTTTAGTGGTACTTGAAGTTAAATGCGCGGAGGTAGTCGGAGCGAGAGAGAAAGAGAGAGATCCGGAGTTTCGCTGATGTTCACAGCCATTTTCAACAGCCGTGTCCTTAGTTTGGTTACTTTTTTGGAAGGTTTAAATCATTTGGGGAAAAGCCAGGTCTTGGATTTGCAGGAGCTCTGTGTTCTTGTGGCAGCTACGACTTTGGAGGATTGCGTTTATGCGTGTGGCGCTTTTTTTCTTCCATGAGACAAGACCAAGGTTAGATTTCAAAAGTGCTAGACGCGCTTGATTCACTTATTAACTGAACAAGAACGTGAGACAAAGATTTTTTTCATGCTCTTGGCGCTAGTCATGAGGAACAGGTTGGAGCTGCCAAAGATACCGTTAGAAGTTTTGGTACATCCGAGTTGCGCGTACCTCTCCGTTCTGAAAGTGCTCATACGATTCCCTTCATGGGATAGTTCCTCGCTTAAGAAAATCAATAGGGCTTTGGGTGATCGGCACAATTGGGAAGTACGAGGTTTTAATGAGGTGGATACGGCCTCAGTTCATATTATTAATAAGTATGCGTTTGATAATCCTCCCCTTCAATTCCCTTCTGTAATCTGCAACTCACTTGTTCATTCTATTTCGGATTGATTTCCCATACGAACTTTTAAAACCGTATTCTTATTCCCTTTTCTTTGGCTCAGAATTAGGTCGGACAAATATTTGTGTGGCATATTGAGGCAGAGTTAGGCTGTAGCAATTGGTCGACGGTTATGATATATAACTGGCTATCATTCATACAATTGCGTTCTGTTCCAAACCAGACCTTCTTTCGGGTTTCTCGCGTCAACCAATTGGAGATTTACAAGAGTTGTCCTATTGTCAAACTAGGTTGCCGTCCGAAACATGCTATTTGATAATTCGCGTTCTATTGTTCACTGTGATCCTGCTCTCTGTTCAGCTTAACTTTTGAATTTAGGCTAGATTTAAGGAATTCAATTTTGTCTGAATCTTTCCATCGTAATTTTATCAATGTAGTAGGTTCACATCCTTGAAGCAGTGATCTTTTAAACTCAGTTTGTAATGTCATTAGTGGCCTGCAGCAGGGCTCATGGTCAAGCCTGCATGCTATCATTACTCCTGTAAATCTTGTATTGAAAGCCACCCGTTGTTGATTGGCACAAGGTTCTGAGTACATTGTCATTGGGGTGATACTTGCATTTGGTGCTGTGTTACCGCGCTTTGGTCATTCTGCTGAATCTCGAGTACGAACTTGAAATACTGTCTCTCAAAACTCAGCTTATTTCCTATGTTCTGTCTTTCATATTTGATAATTCTGCAGAGGACTGTCAAGGATGCTAAAAGTTTTCGTTGTTTTCGGTAATCTGGTGAATAGTATAAAGCATTTTTGTCTTGGGGCGTGGCGTGAGGGTATTTTCTGCGTTTACCTGAGTTCAACTTCTTGCATCTAGTACAGAGGTGCCCACGTATTCATCTCTGAACCCTCTTGGTTGTGTTGTCATCTATAGCAGGGTTCAGCAGGTCAAGTGAATGGCAGGAACTGCAGCCTCCTCGCCCCCCGCTTCTGGATCAGCTCCTAGTGCTACTTCACCCTCTTCTAATGGTTCCTTATCGATCGGAGTGATCATTGGGATCTCTATTGGAGTTTTCATAGGAGTAATTATAGCCTCCTGCGTAGTGTTGTGCCTTGGATGTCGGAGGAAACGACTAAAGAAAAGAGGGAGCTCACGCCGGGGCTTTGTATTGCCGATACGCGTCAATGGCGTTAATTCTAGCACTATCATGTCTGATTCCGTTTCCTCTCCTCCAGCTAATGTTGCTAGCAAGGGTAACTCTTGGTGGGGAGGCCAGGAAAAACAGCTTATTCCATCCTCACTGGGGGTAACAAAGTTCACTTACAAGTAAGATTTCATTTGCTTAGAGAGATGAAAGAACGATTACAGTGAGCTTTTTTGTCAATAAAATGTGGAACGCATATGTTTTTTTCGTTTTGCAGTTTTCTAGCTTGCCCCTCAGTCAAATTTACTTTGAAAATTCCTTCGTCGTATGTATCTTGAAACTGTACATAATGCTGTCATACTTCGCTCCTTCAACTCCTACATGAATCTGCTTGCTTGCAGGGAGCTTCACAAGGCGACATCGAACTTCACTGCCCTCGTAGGACAAGGCGCGTTTGGTCCAGTTTATAAAGCTGTGCTGCAGTCCACTGGAACTACTCTCGCGGTCAAAGTTTTGGCTGAACAGTCAAAACAAGGGGATAAAGAATTTCAGAACGAGGTGCGTGACGCTACTTCATTGGTCTTGTCGGCACTTTCAGAGATTGTCATAGTGTGTTTACTCTTAAGAGTTGTTAGCAGGGCTGCAGACAACGTGAACCCAGCGTGCTGACATTTTACTCCAAGTACTTGTTGGACTTAATTTGAACTAGGGAATCCTTAACAAGTTACGACCATCACAGTGGGCTTTACTTCTTCTTTCCTCATTATCTTGATTCGATTGAGTATTTGGAGGATATGGCGTAAGTACGTTATCGATTAGCCTATAATTTTTATGCAAATGTTTTTGTTTAGGTGATGCTTCTTGGACGGTTGCATCATCGCAATTTAGTTAACTTGGTGGGGTATTGTGAAGAAAAGAATCAGAGGATATTAGTGTATGAATACATGCATAACGGCAGTCTTCAGCAAAAGCTACTTGGTAAGTTTCTTCACTAAGCAACGTGGGATCACTTGCCCTTGTTGTACATGCAACTGAGCTCGTTTTATATCTGTTTTCCTAGGTTATGTAGTTAGTAGTTGAACGAACAATGTCTGTCCCAGGTATGGAGAAAGTGAAAGGATAAATGTTTGTGATCTTTAGTATCAGCGTTTTGTAATCATACGATTGAGAACTTGAGCAGTACTAAAGCCAAATTTGGATACGTCAGCGTTGAGTGAAAAACTTTATGCATTGTGAATCATGTGCTAAATCTGACATTAAGAGGGCATTTCAGATCAGAACAGTGAACCTTTGAGTTGGGACCAACGGGTGCTTATAGCTCAAGACATTTCTAGAGGGCTCGAATATCTTCATGAAGGAGTGAGTATGTCTCACCTTTTTTTCAACTTGTTTAAATAGCCAATAGAATGTATGTTCAGCGATTTATTTTCCCATGTATATAGTTGGATTCACATGCATTCTGAATCTAGTGCTGTAGAAAATTGCTTGACATTTCACTATCTCGGGGCATTGGCAGGCCACTCCACCTGTTGTTCATCGCGATATCAAATCTGCAAATATTCTGTTGGACGCGACCATGACTGCTAGGGTACGACTTAAATCAAATCTATTTTTTTCTTCTTTCATTTCTTCCTCTTTGTCGTGGTTCCCCACTTACATGTTTATTTCAATTTATTTCTTACTTAATGATAATTTTGAAGTCTGTTGCTGTGGACTACCAATTAGTTGAGTTCAGAAATGGGCACTATAGTTCGAGCTTAAGTCGAATGATGACTGCAGGTTGCAGACTTTGGACTTTCAAAGGCGACAGACTCACCGAATATAGTTTCAGGCGTGAAGGGAACATTTGGATATGTTGACCCTGAGTACATGTCTACAAACTCCTTCACTGAAAAGAGTGATGTGTATAGCTTTGGCGTTCTTCTTTTTGAGCTAATCACTGCTCGTAACCCCCAACAAGGGTTACTGGACTACGTACACCTAGTATTGGCCTCACTCAACCTCAAGTTCTCATCGTGATGTATTGTAGACGTCCACCTGAAGAATCTTAATAGAAAAGAGCTCTGGTTCTAGACATTAATCACTGATTAAAATTCTTATCTTTTCTTTTCAATTGAGGAAGATGTGAAATGTTCGTGCAGGCAGCAATGGGTATGGAAACCAAGGAGGATTGGGCAGAAATAATGGATTCACGAATGAGTGGAAATTGTAATCTTGAAGAACTGGGTGACATGGCAAACATAGCTTACAAATGCGTTGGACCCATGGGGGCACGGAGACCAAAAATGCGTGCTGTAGCACAAAATTTATGTAATCTCGGCAAAAGGCGTTCTAAGGAGCAGGTAATCATGCCCGTGATGAAGCAAGATCTACCGCCTGCTAGATCCTTGCCTGTTGGGGAAAGGAGTAAACCAGTGAGGTCCAAAAAGGATGCAGGTATCCCACCCCTTTCTCCCCCCAGGGGTTATAACCAATATGATCCAGGATCTGATATGGTTTAAGAAGCCAATTTTGGAGCATGTGCTGTTTAATGTAAGCGGCTTTTTCCACGAAGGAATGTAATTTAGTAGCGTGCACAACGTGCACCACGCAAAGGAAACTTTTGATGAGCATTGAGATTATATAAATATTTAACTGTACATGTCAGGATCTGCACATCTCAGCATCAGTGCTTATTCCATCTATGTTCTATTCTGTAGAAATAGTCCATTTCTGCTTGTATTTATGGGAAGCTGTCCTGGAGATAGGTAGGAAGGCCTTTCAGTACTTGCTGGCCGGATGCCTTCGAAAGAGATGTCACATTTTCTAAGTCCATTGATGTAACAATTTACGTCAACGTTCTGCTCATTCTTAAATCTTCTCCTATATACTTGTTACTTGCCCTGATTCTTAAGTCAGCTGTTGTGTTGGTTATATTGTTCTTTGAAAAAATCTCTCAAGTAGGTGGCCTGCCTATCTGCCCTGTTGCTCAAATACGAAAATCCCTAGTTCAGTTCGCTCTGCTCATTCAATGCAAGCTATCTCCATGGTCCGAGTCCATATACGGTGGTGTTCGGACTTTATACACGTAGAGATAATCTTCTGGTACTTTCTACGACTCCTTATGAAGCTGAGATGGTTTTTGAAGTTGACTCAAACTGTATTCCCCATCATTTATGAATAGCCCATGTCATACACTTAATAGAACTAAATGATGGTTGTAAGTTCTACAACTTAACTGTTGAACCGAACATGAGCTACATTGGAGTGCAACGTAGTAATGTATTGTTATTTTTCAAGTGGTTTCTCTGATTTGAAATCTTCTGTTTAGCATGGGCTGATATGAAATTCTTGTATAAGTTTTCTCAATCATCCAAAAAAACTTCTTTACATTATTGAACTTTTGTGTGGCTAGGGTGAAATTATTGTGCTACAACTAATCATATTTGTAATAACCTTATACTTTGTAAAAGACATGGTAATAATCATGCCATCTTTTGTTTTGAATATGTTACAAGATCTAAACAAACCATACATTTTTGGAAAAATATCACATATATCCTTGAAATACGTTGAAGTTTCTAGAATACCCTTATATTCTTGATATTTGCAAATCTACTTGTTACTTTTGTGATAATATCAAATCTCCTCTTGAACTCGATAAAGTATTACAACTATTTTTTTTTAAGTGCAAATAGGACCCAACCTTTGTGCTATGGAGAAATTGGCGATTTCTCTTTGGCATAAGGAATTGATGTTCAGCAACACTGGCTATGCCAAGCTAGAATGATTGCTTTTCTCAAGATGATGGAAAGAAGAGCAATAGCACAATTAAGAACTTATGATGCCTTTTTCAAAGAAGGCCTTGGATTTAGAGATCTCATAAATGCAAAAAGACACTAAAAGCACCATCAACTAACACAAAGTAGAGGAGAATCAAGAATTAGCAACAATTGTTGAATTAATGTTTAATGGATTGCAGACCAATTTTGTAGCAAGACTATGCTACAAAATTTAAGTTTGGCAAGATCAAGGTATCACAGACATACTACCACAGATATACATACTTACTCTAGTAATTATCTATATGATTAGATAGAAGTAAGTAAAAGTAGATAAAAATAGATTAATTTCATAATATCTTCTAGATCCAATTTTGACTTTACACATATTTATTAGCTGACTTTTAGATTAGAAACTTGGTTAACAAGTTGCCATGTGTCACATGTGCAAATAGCTTGTGGAACAAACTAATTATGTGGCAGACACATAGAAAACTTACCTTACAAGTTAAGACATGTGGCTTGCAAAGTCAACATATGTTGGAGGTCCCATAGAATGTCACCATGTAACTCCTAGGTGGATAGTATATGTAGAGGCAAGAATGAAGCCTTCTTCACTCTTGTCAATTTTTTTCTTGCTTTAGTTTAGATTCAAGAGTCTTTAGTTTTCTTGTCTTTTTGCAATAGTCATTCCAATTTCCTTTTAATATACATATTTTTTTACTTCTATTTTGTCATACTTCTTTGAGAAAAGTCTCACTTGTTTATTTGATTCCATCAAGTTCTTGTTCTTGATACAAGAAGAGGGAATCAAAAAAAAATTGTGCATGTAGTAGGAGCTCTTACAACCCAATTGACATGCCACAAGGAGCAAGAGATTGGAGACTAGGGCTAGTTCATTTATTTTGAGTAGGTTTGAGTGGCTTGAGGTTGGTTGATGTTTTGGGCATGAATCATCTTTCAAGTTCTTTTTGTAATAGGGAAAATAACATCAAACTTATGGATGACAATCAAAGTGAACAATCCATAAATAAGTGCTACTATGTTGATTGGCTTCTACACAAGTATGTTCATTAGTAGTAGAATTTTTGTCTTGATAAGGTTGTAGTTTAGTGTCTAATTTGGCTTGCAAGCCTTAACAAACTTCTTTATCAATTGATAGATTTTTATTATTTTAATCTTCAAAGTTATTCTTTGATTCAACACGTACATGAAGAATTCTTAGGAAGATAAGTTAATATGGCCAATGTTGCCAAACAATAGTTCCTATTGGTACAGAGGGCTTGCAAATTTCTCCACATCATGCAAATTAGGCCTCAATTGTCTTTAAAAAAGAATAGTTGTAAAAACTTATTAGGTTAAAGGATACATTTGATATTATTACAAAAGTGAGGGATAGATTTGCTATCATTAAGAATAGATGGATTTTCTTATTATTTCAATATATTTTAGGAATATATATTATATTTTTCCTATATTTTTGCATCAATCTCCATCGACATTTTTTTATCACATCACAATTCATGTATATGATTCAATTAACTAAAAATTACAAGAATTTAAGTCTTCAAATTAAATGGTAAAAAAAGAAATAAGTAAAATAATAGAAATATATTATTTTAATGTCTTGTTAAGATTATTGACAAGATATTTATGATATGACTATTGTAGCTTAAGATGCTTATAAAATAAAAATTTATAGTTTAAAAAATATATTAATTTTATTAAATATTTAATAAGATTTATTTTTATTCATTTGTAAGTAATATTAAAGAAGAATTTCTTTAGTTTCTTTTTTTTTTGACTAATTAAACTTGTAAGCTTTGTTTTCTATTTGATTTTCTTTTTCTCTTTTTTATAAAATCAAGATTAAAATAAGATTATAAAACCACTAGGTGGACAACTCCCTTTTATTATATAGACACTCCCACACCACACTCTCTTGTATACATACAACAATATTATTTGTATATGAATTTTTTAATGATTATATTTTTACTATTGAAAAGGATTATAATAAAATAAATAAAAAATAAATTGATGTAATTATTTTATGTAGAAATTATTGATATCATATAACAAAATTTAGATGTATGTTCAATATTTAAAAAATTTAAAATTTAAAATGAAAAGAAATTATGCAATTATTTTTTATAAAATATTACAATAGTTATTGAGAGTATTTCAACAATTATATTGAGAAGAAAATTCTTAATAAATTAAAGAAATCACAAGAGAATGTCCATCCAGTAAAAAAAGAATGTTCACCTAACATTTCATTAAAATCACAGTATTAAAATTAAAACAAAGTAAAACAAAGAATCAAAAAAATGATTGTTTATGAGATATTTAATTGTTAAAAAATACTGTGAATATGCAGTAATGATTGTAATAACATGTAAAATAATAAGAGCTATTTAATAAATTTAGAGTAGACTTATTGGAATACATACACAAACTTGTAATGAGATTATCTTGCATCATCTTATTTAAAAGAATTAAGAAAATATTTTCATATTATAATATAATAAAATATAAAATATAAATTTAATAAATAATAATTTTAATTCTCCATGATTAAAAAAAAATCTAAGTACATAATTTAATATAAGAAACTATTACATCCTATAGAATGAATCTTCTTGATTTCTATTTTCATCCAACTACTAAAACATATTAGACTCACATTAATAAATATTATTACATAATTTTTTTCTATAATTATCAATACTATTTAATTTGATAAAAATATACTTTATTTAAATTAAAAATACATAATAGAAACTATTTTATTTATGATAGCAACTACAATATATATATATATATATATATATATATATACATATACATATACATAAACATATTTTTTTGAATAAATAACTTGATTATTAATTAAATATCAATAAAATATTCAAAAATATCTTTATTTATAATTACTGAAATATTCAAAAATAAATACGTAAAGATAGTTTATATTTTTATAGTAAACTAAACATAAGTTAATAATAATAATACTATCGAAGTTGTTTAGATTAATTTTCTATTTGGATATGGATATACTAAAATAATTTTAATATATTTTAATAATTTTTTTTAAATCTATAATTCTATTAAATTATAAAGTAAAATAGAAACCTTTCTTAGAAGATGAGTTTCGTATGTATTTTTTAAAAATTACAATAAATAATAGCTGAATAATTATTTTAAATAGGTTATTAAATATTCTTATTTTTTAAATAAATTTATGTATATATCATAAATATTTATATAAATATTTATTAAAGATATAATTACCTTATAGTGAAGTAATAAATTTATTTATTTTTTTAATTTATATATAGTTTAAAATAAATATTATCAACAGAAGTTATAATCTTATTTGTCTTGATATTTAATTATTTTCTATAATCTAAAAATATCTCAATTTATAAAAAAATGTAATCTCTCAATAGTTTATTCTAATCAAGTTTTGTTACTGATTTGATTCTTAATTGTAGTCATAGTTAAAGAATAACGTCTTGATTATATAAAGATTAGATTAATATATATATATATATATATATATACATATATTTTTTCTTATTTTTAAATTAATATTTATTTCAAAATTAATATTGTGAAAGTTTTTAAAATGCAAACTTAAAATTAACCACATAATGCTCATTGATTATAATTTTTACTTAAATTAAAATCAGGTGTTAATTCATTAACCTTTGTTCACACCAAAAAAGAGATATTAAAGATATCAAAAAATCCTCTATCACATGTTTGTTTGAAAAAAACAAACAAACTAACAAACAAAAAAATTAATTTTTTATGTATATATGTATATATATATACACCCCCACATACGCTACGGAAGAGTCCATTCTCCGTCCATCGATGATATTCATTCGATGAAATTCGTCAGTCTATCCATTCAATGAAGTTCTGATAGCGATGAAGTCCTGGTAGTGCAGACTTTGCGGGCTGCAAGGCGAGTCGGCAGGACTACGCCGCCAACCTCGATGCCGCTGCCCAATCACGACTTCGTAGTGCAAATGCACCGGCGAGACCGACGAGGGTTGAAAATCGAAACAAAGCTTTCTGATCTGCATGGAGATTGCCAACAATCCACGGCCACTCAACCGCCCCTCTTCCTCGCACCAGACTTCACCGTATCCCCTCCCCCTCCCCCTCGACGTAGGTAAATCTCTGCCGACTTGTGACCTTCACTCCGTCTTCGTCTCAGACTGCTTGCAAACAGAGCCTTGGTGCATGCAGACATGGATCCTGTTTATAAGTCGGCGAAATTCGACGAGATGGATCATATTTTGTTGCTACGCCTGTCGCTCTGTTTGTGGGTCGAATCGGTTCGAACCTCTTCGAGTATCCTCACAGCAGGCTTGCTTTGCTTCTCAATTCGTGGGAGACAGTTTCTAAGCTTTTACTTCCTCCGAGGAAATAGTTTTTGGTCTCTGTTTCTCAAGAGTGAGGATTGGTGGTCAAGGTGATGGAGGATCGACGAACTGGAACCCAACTGGTACGTTGACTAATGCAGCAGGAGAAGAAGCAGAGCTCCGAGAAGTTGTGCGCTTATTGCTGCTTATTCCCCTTCTTCTCAATAGCGCACATCGAGGGACTGGTGCCAATCTCCGAGGACTTATAGACATGTTTGAATGAGCAGTGGCATTACAAAGCGGAAAAGGGGAATGTAGAGTGCTCTACTGCATGTGTAAAGAACTGCAGGATGACGGTTACAAAGGAAATTAATGCGGAGTCCCGGCAACTGCTCATTGAGAAGAATGTGAGGATTCTTGCAAGCGGCCAAGATTGAGCGGATTTTGATCCTCGGAATTTTGCAGTTAGTGAGATGGGATTATTTCTAGGAATCTTGTAAATAGTGAGATGGGATTCTTCCGCAGCAGCTGTTTTGGCTTAAATATTCAATCCAGTCCCTCTTGCAGAGTATTCGTGATGTGTTTCAATTCTTCGTTTTGGACGTGTGTCTTCTTGTCTTTGTTCAGTTTACTGGAGCACTCTAGTCGCATTGTGGTGCAGAGTTGAGCGAACAGATATTGGGTGACCTGAACATGTTGTGTCGGAGGAAGCTTCCCACAGGAGACGATTCGGAATTTGCTGGTCACTCTTTTTGACCTGGTATACGTGAATAGAAACCGAATTCAAAACTGAGACATTCGTGAAATGAATCTAATTCCGATACATCCGAATGTGTGAGTGAATACGTGATGAGCGGAACATAAAAGCTGCACAATGAGCCTCAAGATATTGCTACTTAACGTGTCTCTCATCTGTACACATCTTTGGTGGAAAATTGAGTACTCTGCTGGCATGGCTTGCCTTGTAGAACAAGTATTGACCAAGTGAGAACATACCAGAGATGACAGGGATAGAGAGGAAGCACAACTTCAACAGAAAGACTTCAGAAGGTGTTCATACTCACCTGCATGTTTCCACCATCTGTTTTGTTAAGGAACTAAAGAGGAACGAAGCTCATACTGCTCGCTTGGACATCCCATACACAACTCATGGATCGCACCAAAGGACTAATAACGTAAACTACAATTTTTAACTTTATGAAAATTTGGAACACAAGACACAATTTGAACCCCAGAATTCTGGGAAAATTTGAGTTTGAACATGCTATATACATGGGACTTTTAATCCAAACTAACTGAAAATTGCACTACGAATCCAATGTCCAGGGTTCAACACGTTCCTCCGCTATCTCCCCAACGTGTTTGCATGGAGTATTTTGCCTGCCCGCCCAATATTCGCAGGGTTACAGAAATGCCACGAAGAGAACTCAGTGAGCTTTAGGAACTTTAATATTACCTTCTGGCACTTCCCGATCCACACTTCTGCAAACGACAAACTAACACATCAGATATACATTTGACACAAGAGCTAAGACGTGCCTCTGCAAATATTCGAAAATTCAGCTCAGGTTGCAGAGTTTGTCCAGATGGAGCAAGAGTGAAGGAACATGAGCTCAGAAGTTATGAAAAAAAGTTGCGCAGAAAAATTTGTCGTTTCCTTTTTGCTGACAATATGTAAAAATTACAGATTTGAAGATATTAACTTCAAACAATTGCAGGCATTGGATTTCAATGTCCCAGGCTAGCATCTGCCGCGACTTCTCTAAGATAGATTGCGCTAGTCAATCAACCATGGATTGAATTGACCTGATGGCAATGAAATTGAAACTACTATACATAATTTAGCCTAGACAAGTGGTAAATGTACAGCTCAGATATTAAAAAAATATCTACAAACTAGGAGCAGAAGTGGAAGTTACAAAATCAGATTATACAAATGTTGTGCTATCCGCCATGAGCCTCGCAACAACAAAAACCAGATAATAGCTGAGACAACTCCCAACAAGAAAACATACACAAAACCACTTCTAGACCCCTTCGCTAATTGCCTTTGAGATGCTCTTCTTTGGCTGCAATGGACACAATTTTGTAGTTTGCAATCTTCGGTGCAAGGTTTCCATGTTCCAGACATCGTCTCTTGGTGTAATTTCCCTCCAGCGTAGTTCATCATAACAGCCTGCACAGTCTTCGCACCATTTTCAGAGCATGAACAGGTAATGGTTAAGGCAGTCACATGTGTATCGGAAGCTGTCACGTAAGTATTAGAGAAGCTGGGTAGCTCAGCAGCTGAGGCTGGAAGAATTGGTGTCAAGAGACTACTTAATCCTGAAGTTAGTTTCCCAGATGCTTTCTGTTTAATGTCTGCAGCTTGAGGGACGGGATCGGAGCCACACGTCTCCCAGTAATTAGAGGAAAACTCTGTAGAAGTAGCTGGATAATCTGACACCGGATCACCTCCAGCGCCCCAAGAAGGAGCAACAATGCCTGCATCTTCCGGATCCACAAAGCTTGAAGAAGACTGCGTACCTTCAACATTCGACCCAAAATCTGCAAAACGGAGAACATCCCATCAATATCCTGGGATGATGCTTTCTCCAATTGAGAGCCTAGCCTACAGGTAGGTTTTCACAATCCGTATTATCTGAAGCTTCCCGTGACATCCACTCAGTTATCAGGAAGGGCTCTTGACGAACAGCAGAAGACACTTACACATCGACCTTGGGGTTCTGATCCACTACCTACCAAAAATTCGGATTAGTAACCTGGATATTCTGAACCAGACCGAGGCAAAAGCTGGCCAACCGTCTGTAGCTGGTCTAAACATATAAATGAACTCCACATAGAGTAAGGTCTTTACTTCTATCACAGTTTCTAGAATATCTAACACGTTGATCTGATCGGCAATAATAGCTTAACCACTTTTAATACCTGCATCTGGTACATAACCAGAACCCTCGCGCGCCAAAGTCACAAGGTCTCCGTCATTTGACCACCCTTCTTCTGCAGATGTGTGAAGACCAGTACTGGATATCGCGCGATCAGCAAAATCCGACAAATTTCTAGAAGACGCACTGGTATGGAGGATCCTTGGGGCTGACAAAGTACTAGAAAACTGCTCCGGCTGGCTTCCAGGACGACACGCCAACAACATTCGTCGAGAAGTCTCACCCTGAGGGTCAAATTGCATCGGCCATTGAACGATCCTTGGAGGTCGCAATTGAATTGCAGAAGCACTGAAGTCGAATCCTTCATACTCACCAACCGAAATATTTGAGCCAGAGACGTCAATATCATCTTCAAGATTGATCAAATCTTTGATCTCCAAAAAGTCGCCATCACCTGAGTAATCCCCAGGACCAGAAAGCAGATCATCCGTATCGTGCACCACATGTTGTGTTGTGCCCATACCAAGACTGCCATCGGCAATGAAACGGTCATTGCCTGACAAGAGCTCGTCCACATTGTTAATTACAAGGTCCTTCCATGTATCGTCCTCGGTAGTAGCCTGAGGCTGCTCAGGTAAAAGATCCTCCCACCTGAATCCATCTTGCACAGACGTGGGGGAGCCGATAGAAACCCCATCTAAATCGCCATTCGCAAGCCTAGGAACATCCGTATCGAATGATTCACTGAACATGAGATCTTCCAGCTCCTGCATGCACTGGAGATAGAGAACCACAACGCTGGATTAAGAACGGAACCTTTAACGATACACAAGAGAGTCCTACGTACACTAACACTAGAAAAGAACAAGTTTGCAAGTTACACGAAGTTTGTGAAGTGTCAGTAATCATGACAACAAAAATGGACAAATCAAATTCTATATGAAACCAATCGCAATTTTTAAAGAAAATCCGCGAACTGGACAGTCGTCTGCAGGAAGAACTACATTACCTACCATGTTATTGAAATACGGAGATTCACATTCATTTCCATAATTCTCCAACTGTGGTGAAAGGCCAGGCTCGACCTTCAGCAGTGGCAGAGGATACTCAACGGCAGGTTGCTCATAAGGCTCAGAAGTCTCTCCTCCATTACCAGAGAGAGGGCTGCTAGGTTCCTCGATAAACGGGGCACCGTATTGCTCCCCGTTCTTTGGACCAGACCCGCTCTTCTTGAAGACACGGGCGAGAACGTAAGGCTCTTGAGGCCCTCTTAAATTCTCATACACTCTATCTTCCATTCTATACTCGTGCATGACCCAATCAGTGCGTTCGCCGCGTGGAGCTCGCCCTGTGTAGTAAACAAGGGTCTTCTTCATACCAGTCGAAATCGCACACTTGACAACCCGGTCCTTGCCGGTAGACTTCCAGTAGCCACGCTGCGTGGCTCGGTTGGTACGGGCACCATTTGGGTACTTCTTGTCCCGAGCACTATAGAAGTACCACTCCTGATCATTGCCTCCAACGCCAGACTTCACTGCAAACAGGTAGCAAGAACGAAAATTGGTTCCACTCCAACATCCAAATAAATTAGAAACTAACTAATAATGTTAAAAAAAAAACGTAGAAATTACATAGATTTGAACCGAAACATACCAGGCAAATCCCATGGCTCGCACTTGTAGAGGTCTACCACAGCGATGGGGTTCATCTCAATCTGCTTCCCATTGATTTTGTATTTCAAGTAATACGCAACAAGCTCTTCATCAGTAGGATGAAAGCGATAACCGGGAGGCAATCGCTGAGCCATAACTCCTCCCACTAACTATCCCCCTTGAAAACCGAAAAAATAAGAAAAACGTCCACGTAAACCGCAAGCTTCGAAGGAGCTGGAGCTTCGACTGACGATTTCTTTGCAATCGAGACAGAAACCGTAAGTCAAGCAGCCCAAACCTCTCCAGAACACGACCAAGCTTACAAACTAGCAACAAACACGGCGTCCGGCAACCCGAAACCCTGGGGAATGGATATGGCACCACACACCGCCAAACGAAACGCGAAAACCACCAAAAGAATCCACATACAGAGAAGTAACGACAAGAAAGAGAAAAGGAGGCGGTGGAGGCAACGAAGTGACTCTCATGGGCAGATTACAAGAGACACAATCGCACCAGATTGCTCAATCTCTCGCTCTCGACCCTCGAAGCTCGAAAAAAAAACCCCCCGTTAAGCGCGCCCGCCGGCACCTTGAAGCTGCGGGAAGGCATCGTTTTTTTTCAGGGGCAGAGCCCAAGTGCCCGTGACGAGACTTGGGCAGGAAGGCAACGCAGCTGCCCCCTCGCGGTACGCACTTTCCCCCACGCGGTCAGTCTGCATTGACTTTCCGCCGCCGCGTTCAGACCCATTGAAATGTAGCTTCCAAGGGGTTGTTGATACCCTGCGCTAATCCGAGTCTCAATAACGGGTATGTGGGTCTGTCTGCACAAGGTTGGCGGTAAAGGGGAATTTGTGATATTTTGACACGTAATTGAACTTATCCATTGCCGGGCATGAGAGCAACTGAAAGAATATTATTGTTGGTGGTGGTACGAGCCTCCTAAAGATTATTATTATTATTACTATTTTATGTCTCTCTATCTTAGTGTGAATGAAAAATGAGTTATGAAATGTACAATGTGGTGTTTGGAACATTTTTATATTTGGATATTTGAAGGAACCATGCAGTATTACAACACATCATATATTTTTATGCAAAAGGTTGTCAAAGAACAACCAATTTCTCACGAATGATTAAATTTGTGAAGTAACGAAACAAATTTCAATTGTTGAAATCTGCAAATTTACAAGTCTGTAAGATTGCTTTTTCAATTTATTTTGTAAATATATCTTTATTTAATTCATCAGAACTACACAGAATGAATAATTCCTGAAAACTTTATTTCAAAACACAATTTGAAGTCTTGCCTGCAACAATAACAAAAAAACTCCGAACAACATAAAAAATTAAAAATCGTGTGAAAGTAAAGTAAACAACTATTCTTTATTTAAAAAAAAAAAAGCCGGATAAAAATTTGATTGTGAATTATTTATTTTTGCATAAAAGATTGATTGCATTACAATCAGTAGTTGTGCACAGTTATATTCTTCATGTATACTATTTAATAATTATTTAAAAAGTGGTGTGTAATATATACATCTAAAATTAAGCTTGTACATTCAAAAACTTTATGGGGGTCAAGAGAAATCAAACAATAAGTTAAAGAGGGTAAGGGCAAAGTTGCACGTTGCATGATACAATCTATACACATGCAAACGAAAAACAAATGGTTCTTCAAGTACTAATATGGAGGAACATGGCATAACTCAATACAGACAAATTGATTGCCCAGGATCACATCCCCCCCCCTCCCCACTTTTTACTTTTTGGGATTTCCTTCAAGTGGACACTCCCTGCGAGGCGCTGCGTCCGAGGCCAACGAGCACAACGGCGATGGACTTTCTCCGTGCAATTGGGGTTCGTGCATCGAAGCAAGATCTGGGAGCTTTCATGGCATTTCGCCTTCCTTGTTGTTGTCGACGCAACCTTACGAAACCCAAAGTTACGGCGCTGAAATTACGTTCATTGCACATGAAGTTGATGGGAGAATAAGTCTATCGTGTGATGAAGCACCGTGACAATGTCTTGTTGCTCGTGCCTGGATGATGTGGATTCAAAGGTATGGCGGATTGGTGCTGGACCTGCCGTGTGCTGCCGTTTCATCTCTTGGGGAAGAGTTTGTGAGGGAATAATACGTGAAAATTAGGATGAATCGAGTGGAGATTGAGGTTGTACGTGGTGTTATGTTGGTTCTTGCGCTCTGAAAGTCGCGTCATTAGAAAGTCGAAGCACCAGGGCGTCCTGTTTTTTTCGAGGGGGGAGGGATTTAAAGTGCAGTTTCGTTTGCGTGGCGTGGCTGGGCTGCGAAGAAGCTGCAGTCGAGTGCGTATTCGAACTCGCGCAAATAGGAAAGAGTGCTGATCACGTGGAAGTGATTCCTCGGGATTACTGGTTGATTTGGTCAGCCCAAACAGTGACTCCATAGTTTCGGGCTCTCAAAGCTTCTGCCCGTCTTGCGTTCAACGACCATAGAGGTGTGTTAATTAGGCTTGCAATTAAAATATAGTGGTCAATGTGCCCCTACCCCCCGCCCCCACCTTCCTTTATGGAACTTGCGCTCCAGATGTTTCTACCAGCTCAAATGTTGGTTTGTGGCTGACAAGCGAGATAACAGCAGAAACTTACGGGTCTCTATCTTGGAACTTGCATCAATCACTGCAATTATTTGCTATTTCATGAGAATTTGAACAGTGTAGATTGCTGAATATTTAAATCGATGTTGATAGCGTGGTGGCCACGCTGTTAAACACTCATAGCTGCTTCGTTTCCAGGAAATGCCTATCATTCCGAGAATAAGGGCTTATTCTTGGTATATAATTCTTGATCCCGGGCCGGCGACAAACTACTGTTTGTTCTGCATGTGGATCACATGATAGCTGCTGCCTACCTGGCAAAAGCAATGTCATTGGGGTACCGAATACATCTATAAATATTTTGAGTTTCTGATTCTTCCTTGTGGTTTCTGCACAGAGGTAATGCTACCCTTGATACGAGTTGATAGGTAAGCAGAAATTTCAACAAAAATACGGTCTCGGTAAAGCTGGCTGCAGATCCAGGACATCGTCTGCAGCTGATGTCTGATTCATCTATAAACGAAAAGTCAGTTCCTTCTAGAAAAAAGTACTTTTTCCCTTCATCGTTAAATGAGTGCTTTGTAGAACCTATACTGTAACTGGTTATTTAAGGAGCAGTGCTGCTTCTCGATGCCGAATCTTTATTGTTTGACGGCTAATCGTGTCGAAGTACTCGAAATTGTTACTACTTGCTGGAGTTGTTCACAAAAAAATGAACAGCATGGATGGTGCTGGTACTGGACATCAGCAAACTTGTCTGATTCTATTGTAATAGAATCTGTATTCTTCGAACCTGGTTTTTGTTCAGAAGAAATTCTTGATCAAGCTGCCGAGGCACATAATGCATTGTTACCACACAAATTTGCCCAGATTTCAGAAGGTTTTAGGAGTAAGACGAAGCTCATCTACGATTGTGGATTGGAAACTACACTGACAATTCAAAAGTGGATGTAATTGAGTGAAGCAAGTGCACTCAAAGTATTGCATTGTGTACTTGAAGTACACAATTGAGAATCATATAATGTTTCCTCAAACAAGTACATGTATTTGATGGTTTAGGTTGAATTTCTTCACAATGTACATTGATTTGTTTAAAGTGTGGTGGTAGATAAATGTGTGGATGGAGTGAAGTTGAAGAAGTCTAATGGTGGTGGATATTGGAAGAATAAAAGAGTCTATGAACATTGTGTTGGAAGAATTCACCACTTTATTGAAGAATATGATGCGAATTTTTGTGACTATTTATAATCCATTGCATAGGCTTAGAACATAGATTATAAAGTTTATTATATATATATATATACATATATATATAAGTAGTATAAATATGACATTTTGAAACTAAAATAAACACATACCTTTATAACTTATCTATTTCATTATTAAAGTATTAAGAAATTTTTACATGTTTATTTAATTAATTAATTTTAAAACTTATAAATAATGGCTAATTTTATAATTTTGAAAACCTCATATCTTCTAAATTATAGATTTCTTAAAGATTTTAAACATATTATTAGAATAAAAAAGAATAGCAAATAAAGAAATATATCAATTTAAAATTTTGAAATGATAAAGTACAAAAAAAAGTCAATAAAAAAAATATCACACCAAAAGCCTTATATATGAAAATTTAAAAAATTATAAAGCATTTTAAATTTACCATAAGATTTTTAGACCTCCAAAATAATAAGCTAGGTCAAATCAAAACTTCAAAATCCCTTCTTATTTGCAAAATCAACTAAAAAACGAAATTGATCAAATACTCAATATCTACAAATCTATATACTTTAAGAACAATTCAATGACATCTTTAGAATGGAAAAACTTTAAATAGATCTAATGGTGATTTTAAAATTATAAAAACTATTTTATATCAAAAGTCAAAATCCTAAATACCAAATTAAAGTAGCTATATTTAACAACTAAAAATTTGTATAAGAAATTATTTACACTATTGAAATTATGGATGTCATAAAGGTATAAGAAAAAAGAAGTAGATCGAGTCATAATCTAAAAATAAAAAAATAAAAAGATTGGAAATATCTATGTAATCCTAAATTATAAATCTTAAACCTAAATTTTAAACTTGGTAAGTTACGCTACTATAAAATATTTCATAAATATGGCTATCTTTTACAAATTATATATGATTAAGTTATTGGAATTGATGTATATCACCTAATTTTTGTAAGATATTCATGTAATTCTGATTAAAAATATGAATTCTAATACAAAGAGAAAGCTTAATAAGTCTCAAGACAATACACCAAAAATAAGGCCAATGATTGATTTTATCTAATTCTTCTATTAATTTATAGTCAATAGAAGGTGATGTTTATAAAGATTCCAATAATTAGGATTAAAGCTTTTTTATTTATTTTTTATTTTTTTCAATTTATAATTTATTTTTTATTTTTTATTTTTTTTATAATTTTGTGATTCTAAATTGCTTAGTTAATTTTTAGTGAGATTAAAAATAGATTATTAAATTAACATAGAACATCATATAAATTATTATTATTTAATTAGTACTTACAATCAAACATCCTATAAATGTAGTAGAAATTTAGTGAAAAATATATTCTAATTAGAGAGATATTCCAACAAGAACAAGTTGGTTACAAAATATTTTTTTTCTTTTATAATTATACTTCCAAGTATAGAAGTTAGTTTGTAAAATTATTTTAATAAGAAAATTGATTAGCCTATAATAATTAAAAATTATAATAGTTAAGATAAGAGACAAGTAGTTATCTAATTGATGTTATGCTATCATATTAAGATATTACATTGGAATTAATTAAGATTTATAAAATTATGCAATAGTAAATTAGCCTTAGTTTATACTATATTAAATTTAATTAATATATTGTAATTTTTTAAGTTCAATATATGAAGCAAAGAGTTATAGTTGCAACACAATTAGTGTTATTGTCACGGACATACATATAATTACCTATATGAATAGATAAAAGTATGTAAAAGTAGATAAAAGTAGGTTAATTGTGTAATATCTTCTAGAGAAGCTTCTTAGAAGCTTCATAGACGCTGCTTTGACTTTATAGGAGTCTATAGTTGACTTTTAGGTTAGAAACTTGGTCAACAAGTTAGCCATGTGCCACATATGTTGGAAGCTTAAAGAACAAGCTAACTACGTGGTCCATCCATAGAAAACTTGTCTTGCAAGGAAAGGCATGTGGCCTAGAAAGTCAACATATATTGGAGGTCTTATAGAACATCGCCATGTGGCTTCTAGTTAGATAGTATATATAGAGGCAAGAGTGAAGCCCTCTTCACTCTTGTCAACTCCTTTCTTGCTTCTAGTCTAGTTTCAAGGGTCTCTAGTTTTCTTGTATTTTGGCAATAGCCATTCCAGTTTCTTTCTTAATATACATATTTCTATTTTGTCCTATTTCTTTTTGAGAAAAGTCTCACTTACTCTTTAGCTTTCATCGAGTTCTTGTCCTTGACAGTTATAGATATACTATACAAAAGACCAAACAAGAAGTTAAACAAAAGAGTTTCAACAAAAAAACTAACAAAAATTTAATTAAATCAAATGAATACAAAATCAATACTAAGAGAGGTGAATTAAAACTTCAAGAATTGTATTGTCAAGACTAAAGATCTCTTCACCCTTGACTCTAATATATATTAGGTATTAAGAAGATTTTTGAGAAGTTTCTATATTGCTTGAAGATGAAGCAAACTTAAAAAGCTTCTTGAAAAGTTTTCATGTTGCTTGAAGATGAAGCAACCATATGAAGCTTCTTGGACATTTTTTTTTAATCTTTTTAGATTTTTTAAGAATCTACTAAAATATTCTAAAAATATTTCTAAATTATTTTATTAGAATATTTTATGAATCTTCTAGATTAGTTCAAAACCTAATGAAATATTTTTAAAATATTATCAAAATCTTCTTGTTGGATGTCAATAATATTACCTTCTCTTTAAATTTCAACTTCCACAAGGAGTATTGATTCCATATCTATAATAGAATATTTAAAGCTTGAGTACCATCTTCAAGATTTTCTTGTTTGAATTAATTGTTGTGTAGACATTTTCTATCTTGAGAAGGTCCAAATTTATTTCAAGGATGATCTTATGAAGGTTGTGAGAGCTGGAATGGCTAATCGGATAGTAGTCATAAAGAAAGCTCCAACTTTGGCTCTACTTTGAGATTCATGATTTAAAAACTTTTCAACTCAATATATTAGATTATAAATTAGATATTCTAAATTCTATTGTGGCTTTGAGCAATACTTGTTCACTTTATCATATACAACATTTTAATAATAGCTTCATAGAAAAGCCATTCTAAAATAGGTTTAGGTTTTTAAGGATGGCATTCATAAAACTCTTGTATCTTTTGTTGAAATATTAAATATTTAATATGTTTTTAATTTGTGACATTTAAAAATTATTGAGTCTTTTATCAAACAATCTTGTAATACAAAAATATTTTAATCATGACTAAATTGGATGATTTTTTTTCTTCTCATAGTTTTTACTTATTAGAAAAGTGCAACAATCATTATTTTTATAAGCATCCTCAATTTTAAAAGTGTATTAACATATTTGAATTTTTAATTGATGCTAATTCCTATTCAAGCAATAATCAATAAAAATAGTATTATCTTTGCAATACTTTTGATGGATTTTACTTTCAAAAAGTATATTTTTTCAATCTAAAAATTATTTTTGTTGTATAAATAACTAATTAAAATATATTTTTAATTAATATATTTATGCAGAAAAAATATTTTTGAATTTTTAGGTGTAGAATTCCTAACAACTTATGATAGTTATAAAAGAAGAAAGTTTTATATATTGAATGGTTCTAAATATATATATCATTATTTTTAATTTCCATATCAAAGATAAAAACATCAATTAGAAATTATATATATATATATATATATATATATATATGTGTGTTTTATTGATCTTTCTAAATCTTAAATTGATCTATGTTCTTACTATCTTATACCATTGTCATTTGTTTCTTTCATATTTAATTTCATACTTAAGGCCACTAGCACAATACATAAAAGTTCACCTTTGCTACTATATAATAATGCTTATTTTCTTTATTCCATTTAAAGAAGTTACATATACATCACAACCTTTAATTTGAACTCAAGTTTTTGGTGTATTTCTAAATAAGTGTAGTTTGTTGCAATCTAAACTTTAAAAAATCTCAAATAAGTTTCTATCTATGTAAGGGCTGTAGAAAGTAAATTTTTCTTTGTAGTGATTGCCTTTGGATTGTTATTGTGTCCTTCATTGCTTGAAAAACTTTCTTGAGTATTACAAGGATCAATTATAATATAATACATGATAGTGAAAGTTATGTTTTCATATTATAATACAACTATTAGATAAAAAAATATATGAATTTTAATAATCTAGAAATGCTTTAATGATAATATATTTAAATATTATTCTTAAAATAATAGATAAAAATACAAATAATTAAAAAAAAATTATATATATATATATATATTACTAAAAAGGTTTCTATTAACTTTGTAGGGGCCATAAACAAGGAAAATTATGGTAGATTAGCAAAAATAATACAATATGTATTTTAAGATGTCAATAAAACAGATTGTTTTAGCAAAAAATATCAATAAAAATTGTAGATCGAGACTTAGAGATGATTGGTCATAAATCAATGTCAAAACAAATCTCAAGACACAAAATTGTACAAATATAATAGATGTGAGGCTACATTTTTTGATCAAAGAGGAAATTTAGTAAATAAAATTGATAAAGATTTCATAAGAATTGATTTGAAGAGTTTATATTGATAGTGACTTTGTGAGAGCTCTACAAAATTTAAGTGATTATGGCTTTTCCAAAATAAAGTAGAATTTATATTTAAAAAACATTTATAAGTCTTTTAGAAATTCTATGATTAAGATTTTGTGGATCTATAAAAGTAGTTGTGTTAAATATATATCATTAATTTATACTTAATTATATGATTAAATAAAATATTGATAGAATTGAAGTGTGTGATGTATATAATTTAAATTATATACATCTAAATTTAAATTAATATTTAATCTTGAAACATATTAAGTAGAGATCATAATTTATGATTTTAAAAGAAATTCAAATGAGAATCAAGTAAAATAATGTTAAAAATATTAAGTAAAAACCATTGTATTGGTTTAAGAAGTATTAGTAGAATCCATATCTATAAGCATAAAGCACACTTAGTTATCTTAGAGATGTATAAAAAGTATGTAAATTACCTTAAAAATAATCTAAGTAAAGCCATCTAAGGATTAGGTATGTAGTAGAAATAATTTAATCTAAATTTTAAAAAAGTAAAAATTAACTAACTAGAGTATTTTTAAAGAATTACACATGTTAAGACACTTGTTTTTAAACACCTCAAGAATTTCTTATTTATTACAAGAACTTCAAGGTAAGTTTAAATATTTTTTTCAATTAACGGCCTAATGCATTCTTAGGCTACATTTTATATAATACATGTTTGATAAATCAAATGTAAAAAATTAAGGTAGAAAGTATTGTATTTTGTTTTGTTTTTGTTTTTTAACTATAATAAAGTAGATAGAACTATGATTAAAATTAAAAGTGGACCTATCAGTGGAAGTACTTCTAAAGTGCAAGCCAAGCATTTTGATTCTAATTCCATAAGCATATTTAAAGCATTTGCTTTGTTTATGCAAAAACAACAAAGAAAATATTAGAATAAAGGTATGGCAAAAAAAAAAACCTTACAAGCTATTTTAAACAAGATTGATCAATTTTAAGGTTAAAACAATAAAAAATATTTAAAATATTATATAATAAAAAAGAATTGAAGAATGTTTTTATGAAGAAAATGATTTAATTACTTAAACTTTCTACTACTCTAAAGATAAAGAAATATATAAAATCTTTTACTTTTGCTTATAATGTTATTTGTAAAATAATAATTTTTAATTAAGAAAAATTAATACTTCAATACAAGATTATTAAATTTACAATAAATTATAGCAAGTATTTCCAAAAAAAATAATTTAAACTTCCAAAAATAATATTCTATACGTGGATCTATATAAGTATATATACATAATATATATATATATATATATATATATATATATATATATATATATATTTTATTTATTGTGTTATATTTGAGATGATGTAAAGGATATCGAAACACATCAAATTTTTAACATCTAAAAAAATATTATATGCCTAATTAAAATTAGTATTCATAAATTTTCTTTAGACAAAATATAGAGGTTTTTATAAATACATTACTTTAATTACACCTATAAACAAATAAATTAAAAAATTAGACATTATATTTAATTTTAAAATTATAATGTATATTTTTTACAATAAATATCTTTTTAATATCATAGATAAAAAAATTATAGAAATAAAATAATAATTGTGCTATTTAACTATATTATATGAAATTTTAAAAGTATAAAAATAGAATAAAAAATATACTATAAATTATTAAATTATTTATGATTTATGCATGATTGATTTTTTCTACTTATGGAAAATATATATATAATTTATATTTTAAAATGAAATATAAAAAAATCTTATTGAGTTTTATTAAAACCCTCTCATGTAATAATTAATTTTTTTCACAAATATTTTTTACCTATAATATCTCAATATTTTATCATGGTCACTTTTAAATTATGTTAAAATAATTTTATAAAAAATGAAGTATCTGTATTTTTAAAAATTAAAATATTTACTTAAAATTAATATTTATTGTTTTACATTTTTAGATAACTATTAATTTTATATTTCATCAAATTCTTTTAAAATGCACAAAAATAAATGAAGATTTTTGTCTTAATATGTATAACTAAAAAATATTTATAATAAATTAATTTTTCTCTTATCATCTATCTAAATCCTATTTTTTGAATGACAAATAAATTATATCTTATAATAATATTCTTATGATTTTTTTTATTTTTTATTTCATCTTATTTGTGTCAAAACTAAAAATTTGGCTATTAGGATAATATGGATTATCCTACTAGAATAATCTTTTGAATAAAAATAAAATACTTAGTTCAATTTATTGTAAAAAGGATTATATTTATTTTTTCTTATTTTTTTGTTACATTTATGAAATACTATATAAATATATCTCAAATCTACTAGGCTTGGCAAGAATTAAAATTTAGCAACAATTTTTATTTTATTTTATTCTTCATTAGTTGATTTGATAATTGGAATCACTTATAAGTCTCTTAATTAATTCTTAACTAGCAAAAAATGATTTTGGTAAAGGAGTGTTTTATATTATTAGATTTATTCTAAATATAACCTTAAAATATTATATTATTATTAGATGCAATAAATATTATAATAATAATACTACTAATTGTATTTGGCATATATGATTAAGTTATGTCATTTTCTAAATGTTGGACATGAATAAAATCCCACACCTACCATTCAGCAAGTTTATCAATAGTATTGTAAATTTGCAATCATAATATACATTAAAAGAAGTGTAGTCTAAGTATAGTATTGATTTTATACAAATTTTGCATGCTGTAGTATCTAAATGATAAGAGATGGATAAAATATTTAAAACAAAATATTGATATTACATAGTATAAAACATGATTTTTAAATAATTTTATATTGCATAAATATTTTTAATAAAATGCTTAAAATAAAATTAATCATTGAAGATTTTGAATTTAGAATATTAATCAAATCAAAATAACCGTACTTTCTTCTAAGTAAGGTAATAAATTAATGAATTTTCAAGGATATACTATTTGTACGATTAATAATAGTCTAGTCTTGCCTCCAAATGTGTTATTTAAGAAGAAAATTATATAAAAATGTTCTTAAAGCTGCAAGTTTTGGAAGGCAAATGTTTAAGATGTAGTACAGTTCAACAACACTTTCTTGAATCTAAATAAGCTTTCGAAGAAGTCATTGTAGCAATATGGCATATTTAAGAGCATTCACAAATCTAATTATTGTATAGGAAATTTCTACATAGTTTTAAATATAAAATATTATCTATCTAACCTATGAATACTTAATTCTTATTATAATTTATTTATTTATATTTAATAGTATAGATATCTTTAACAAAAATCATAATTTAAACTTGTTTATAGATATTTTTGATGCAATAATATTTTTTCAGTCACAAAGCAAATTTATAAGTACAACAAAAAAAACTATTTTAATTGTATCGACTATTTATAGATATTATACACCAAAATTAATATAACATTTTAGATATATTTTACAAAGTCAAAGAAACAACAATTTTTTTAATAAATAAGATAAAAAAAATTGCAAATTATTTGATAATTCAACAAAAGACTTATATATAGACATACTATTCTTTTGATATTCTGAGTCAATAAGAAAATAATTTTAAAATTGCTTCAAAATTCTATAAGAATTGTCTAAGAACTAAATTTAATTAATTTAACAGATTTAGTGTAAGAACCTCATTGTAGTGATTGAAATTGTGGCCAAAGAAAAATAAAACAAAAATAATTGTTTCATCTACTACAAATTTTGCATAGTCTTTGAGGTTATTATCAAATTGTTAGAATAATAAAATGAGATCACATGAATTTTATGTCGAGATCAAAAAATATTATTATTAAATTTAATTTAAAACTTAATTTATTTTTTTGATATGTGATAAGCAAATAAACTCAATAATAATACTTTGAATTTCATATAGTGATTTATACAAGGATCAACCATCAAGTAAAACATATGTTATATTATTTTGATAACTTATTCTTTATGTTAAAACAATGTTTATTTTATTTTTTTCATCTATGTCAATTAAAATAAAAATATATTTCTAAATAAGATAAAAAAATAATTATTTCAAAGTGAATAATTATTAATGTCTAAAAATACATTTTAAGTAATTATCAACATTTAATATCTTATAATTTAAATTAAGATTTTAAAATTATTTATTATTATTAATATTATTATACACAATGAAAAAAAAGTAAAAATATTTAAATACTTCAACATTTAACTACGATTTCAAAGTAAAATATAGATATGTAAAAAATAAGAATTATGTCTCATTTATCTTCTAGTATTGTATCGAATAAATATTAGAATAATAAATCAGTGTTTCATAATAAGGATTTGTAATATCTGCTTAAAAAGATAAGAATAAAAATACTCAAAAATAAATCTTAACAACTCGAGCAACAGCTGAGGTCACCAACGAACAGATTGAGAGAAATGGATGATATATCGATATTGGAGGAATGAAATCGAACTCTCGAAGATGTCGTTCATTGGATGCCGAGACACAAGGACCAAAGGAGGCGGCGGCGGCGGCGAGGAAGCCTGAACGGAGCGAGAGGCCGATTCGCAGGATCTGAGAGCTGCTGCAAGGAGTCGATGGAGGCGGACCCGCCGCTGCATGAGAGGGGGTGTAATGGACTGATTGGTATAACGAAAAAGCAGACAAAAGTAGTATAATATGTGAAGTTGGGCCCTCACTAATGGAAGAGGGTGAAAGGAACTGCGGCTCCAGTGCCGCGCTCGGCGCCGCTGTCTGCTCGGCGCGGTGGGGGTGGGGCACAAATTTACGTGCGGAGCTGGAGAGGCCAGCCTCGTCACGACAGTGCCTTGCCAGGCTCACTGGGATCTGGGATTGTATCTGTAACGCTGGACGGTGGACCTTTTCCTTTTGTCCTTTTTCCTTTTCGCCGGCCTCTTGGCGACAATTCACTTTTGTCCGCCGGACTCTCTTCCCTGTCCAAGGTGCGCAAAGTGGCTCTAGTTTTGGCCGAGTGGGATGCACCGGTGGGTTTCCTTGTAACGTGTCTCCGTTTTTTTGAATTGGGGTGGGACCATCTTCTTTGAGACGGGATTGGGGACGATTCCAGAAATGTTTCAGCTCATTGTTGAATTTCATGGGCTCAAGACAGTGGCGGTGGTTTTTTTAATTTGTAAAAGCTGGGACGGGAGATCGTGCTGCGAGGATAAACCCTTGTTTACTGAAGAGGGTAGTCTGGATCGATCATCGGCTGTGTGAGTGGATCTGTGAGGATACGTGGTTTGTGGTCTTTAATTGTGGCGGATACATTGTAGGTTCCTGAACAGCCTCTTGGTTTTTGCCTTTTCTTTAGAGGACAGTATGTGAGTGTCGTATTCATGAGCTTTAGAAGCTCAGTAGTTCAGAATGTCAGATCTTCAGGTGATGAGCGACCAGCTCAGGTTTCTTGCTCATTAGAGCTTGAAGTTCTTAGACGTCGAATAATAGCTGGTTTGCAGTCGTGGTTGTTTGGTGTACACATTGGTCTGGACTTGCACTCGGATAAAACGAGGTAGCCTGTGTTGTGAAAGGATATTGATGAGATACGATATGTCTTGTTTGGCTCCAGATCTATTCAACCGTGGCAGATGCGGGGGATTGCAATTAGCATCTCAGTTTGAGTCTCAGTTGTACCCACAGTTGAACGAGGAGAGGAGTCGTTATGGCCAGAAGCCATTATCAGGTTGGTGCCAACTGTCGATGAGAGTCCAGAGGAATCCTTTGTTCTGAAGACCAATGTTGCGACAACAATGAGTAACGAAGAAGAAGCATTTCGAGCCTGCCCTGATTTTTGTGCTTTAAGCATACGCCAGTTACGAGTAGCGCATAATGCTCAATTCGCTTGCCAGTAGCATTGATGCGCCTCTTGAAGGTCTTGTAAGCATCGAATCACCAGTGGTGATCCAGTGGCTTGCATGGATTTTTCACACTTAGTAGTGCTTCATGGTTCTCTTTCATTTGTCACTACCACTAAGCCTCTCGCTGGATGAGCGAAGGCAGAGAATAGACTATGTGGTACAGGTCGTACAATGGGTGATCCACATTGGATCGGTTCATGCAGCTATCAGCTATGGTGCGAAACCTTCAATGTTCTGCTGATGCAACTTTTGATTAATGTCATTCAAGTATCGGTCGATCCTGGACATGAACGAATCATTCAACTGTACTGGCGACATCGGTCTCTGGTTATTGGCTGAAGTGTGGAATGGATCTAATGCAGCTTCAGCCGTATTTTGTTGCGGTATAACCGACCCTTGAAGGCTCTGTCCTGTAATTTCCGGAAACATAATTCTTTCATTATTGTCTCCGTCAAGGAGAGCAAGGTTAAGAGCACTGGATAACTCAACGTCTGAGAGGTCGCCAGAATTCTGCTCCAAGCTTCGCAGAGGCTTGAGAAGCCTGGCCAGGATGTTGACAATGTCAGGGGCAGATCCGGATCGTGGCGCGTCGACTCCGCATTCTGAGTTCTTTGACTCCTCTGATATTGTGGGCACCCCTGGAGTCGTCCCCTTTACATGGGAAGGTGAGGCAGATCGTCGGAAAGCGCCTATCGCACACAATTTTGAGGCTTCTCTTTCTAAAGAAAACAAGAGGCCAGAGTTTGAGCAAGGTTCCACCTCAACCTGGTCCTGCGAGATCGTGGAACACACTGATGAACAGAACACTTCTGATTCTCCTGTCAAATCACATGAAAGTAACCCAGATGATCACATTGTGAAGTTGAACCTCCGCGCTAGCCTCATGGGCGTGCACATTCTGGATGATGAGACAGAGCTGTTTTTCAGCAGGCAAGTGAGCAACGCAAGCGCTCACAATTTCCAGTCTGGAGGTGCGATACCATTCATGTGGGAGGTGGAGCCGGGTCCGCCATTGGAGATGGTGACTCGATATCCAAGTAGTAATCCTCCTACCCCTCCCCCTGGAAGCAGGCCTGGCAGTTCGGTACTTTACCCTGGTCAGTTTGGATACAAGCCTACAAGCGGCATGCTCCACTATGGACAATCAAATGCTAATACTGGGAGTAGACCCACCAGTACTGCACACTACTCGGGTCAGTTTAACCTAGGACCTGATCCTCAATACGGTGGGGGAGGTACTCATTTCTCTGAAAAACTTTTCAAGAAGTTAGTAGGACAAGCAAGGACGGCACTGAATGCAAGTTCCAGCGTTCAGTATGATGGTGTCTCACTCTCGAAGTCGAAAAGGTGGGACGAAAGCTCGACCGAGAGTTTGGACCATCACCTCGGTCATTACAGTGCTGACATGAGATTTGAGGACCAGTACTCTGCGTCTCCAACAAGTACTCTTGACCACCATGGATCAGAATCTTCCCCTAACTCTGGCTCCGAGAGGTTCTATCCCTCTCGCAACCCCATCCTCGCTGCGTACTTGGATACCAGTATTCCGAACAGTCGATCTCCCTCCCAGGACACGAATAGTTCTCCCATGAGTCAACCTTGTTCTCAGCTTCCAAATTTCTTACTGTCGCTCACAGCCATGGCTGATGATACAACAGATGACGATGACATTATATTTGAGCAGCCTAGCACGACTGCTCCCTTGTCGCAGCCGGTGGCGCAAGGATCTGAGCCGCAAAAGGACTGGCCCATTGTTCAGTATCGAGGACCACCTTCAAAACCCTCACACAAGCATCCCAAAAGTAGTACAGTCTCTCCCAAAAGTGGTAGAACTATTGAGAGGTGGTCCTCGAACAGCAGTTCGTGGAACCTCTCATTAGTTTCAAAACCTAAGTCGACTGCCCCGAAGGATTCCAAATCTGGCTCTAAAAGATCAAAATCTAAGAGACATTCTTCTGGTCCGTCAAACACTGTCACTTTGAGAGAAATTCACACTGTCTCAACATACGGTCGGAGTGGAGATGCACACGGGAGGCACAAATGGGAGAGGGAGTCGCCGTCTTGTTCGTTGCCGAGCTCAGATGAGCTTGGCTTTGAGGCCTACGATCACCCTGGGGAGGTAAGTTCCATCGCGTCCTCTTCAGTCTCAGATCAAGCAGTTAGTTCTCACACATTTCATCCTGTCTACATTCTAGCAAAGTTGTAGCACCTTACAATGGATTAGCATTTTCTAACGTAGGTGTCATTTTCTATGAGCAGATGGCGCATCAGATGGATGAAGAGGACTTCCCCTTTTCACCTATTGCATCTTCATTCGTTTTCGGAGAACATAACAGCTCCGTAGAGTTTTCTCAACGTAGCGTCCGAAATGGAATTCCAAGGGCTGTTGGTCCCATTGTCCGAGAATTCTCGTCTTCCAATTTTGAGCTACATGAGCTGCACGAATGTATGTCAGTTGCAAGTGGAGATTCACACATTTATTCACTGGAAAGCGGTTTTTCACCTGAACAAGACTGGATTTCTACAAAGAGTTTTCATTACATCAAAAGCTCAAATGTTGAGATTGTGGAACTGGGAGCCTCAAGATTCAACCGATTCTTTGAAATCAATCACTCTGGTCGATTCAGCATCGACCTTCAAACGGGACCAAGGTTGGAGCGCCATCTAAGCTCGGGATTTGACATAGAAAAGACTCCTGATGTCCTTCTCAGGATCGTGGAAGAGGCCCACAGCATAAGCCAGAAGAAGCGAGATAAAGATAAATATGGATGTTTCGCTCACTGCAGATGTCTGGTATGCATCTTGTGTACTTGATGCTGGAACTTCGTATAGCCTCTGAAATTCATTGATGTCAAATGTTGGGGGTTACTAAGATGGTCTGGTAGCCACTGACACTCGACGTTTATATTTTCAAGTATCATTCACACAAAGCGCTACATGGCGTACATACAGGCGTCTTGTATACACAAAATCGATATTCGTGAGGTTGTAGTACATTTAACCCATCTTCTAATGATCTGGATGGGCGGATTTGTTTTGCAGCCGGTTCGTAGAAAAAGCTTTCTAGGCAGATGCTTAACGTCAAATCAAACCCCCAGGATTGCTATTGCTAACAGCTTTGAATCGCGATTGAAATCTCGTTCCTTGAGTTCCTTGCCCGCTGAAAACCATGAAGGCTCCTTCCAGTTCTGACTAAAATGGCTCCACCCCAATTTCATGTACAGGTAACATTTTATCAGCTTTTATTTTTCTTCTTTGGTTCATTCATTTTAAAGATAACCTAAAACTTCCTTCTCTCTTTTTGATATTTTTTTGTCTTACGACCTGCATTGTCTTTAATGATCGGTTTCGGTGTTATTGTGATTCAATATTTGATGTTTACAGCGCAAGAAAGGAAAACGCATTACTTTTATGTTGAAGCTCTTGTGGTTCTCATAGCTCAATGTTCTAAGATAGTGTACTAATTGTTATCTCCATGAATTTTAGGCAGATGAAGAAGTCAATTTGGAAGCAGGTTAGTATTCGCGCATTAACTCCATTGCGGAAATGTGGAGTTGAATTTCTTGCCTCGGGAAATTATTGGATACGGTCACGGCTGTGCTTCTTTGAGACAGAAGAAGCAACGTTAGAAGAATCAACATTACTTTTGCATGATTTAGACATCTCCAATGACAATGCGGATTTGCTTCTCATTGACACAAAAGATCCTGCCAAGTGTCAGCGTATACTAGAATTGGATGAGCCTCTGCCCAATCGGCATGCCATTTTCAGACTACGGAATTTCAGCAGATTTAGGTTAATTTTGTACACTAGAGCTTTCGTTCATTTCTCAGTTACCTGCCGACAATTCTAACGTTTCTTTAGTCATTAGTGTCCAGCTACTAATTTTTAGATTTCAGTCGATTCTTTTAGGTTTACCAATTGCCACTGTGATATCAAGTGCAGACATTTACACATTAAGTTGGCAGGTCAGTTTTGTACTCTTTCAAACTGTTTTTGTAAATTTTACCCCCTGCAGATCGGAGGTGCTCGGTTGCCGAACACCCTAGAACATTTAACCACACGCGAGTTTCCATGTGTGAACATTTCCATGATTCAGGGCATGGATAAGCATGTGTATCCAGTGCCTTGTCTGGAGAGCAACACCAAGTCTGATCTTGGCTTCAAGAAATAAGTTTGTGGGGTCCTCCAGAATTTGTGCAACTGTTAAACGGATCCTCTCTCGCTCATCCACACTGTAAATTCTAATCGAGCCCTGGGTTACTGCATATATTGCGGTGCAGCTATAGATACTTTTGAAGGAGCTACAACGCTAGTCATATCACACAGTTACGACATTCATTTTCATGTGAAGCTCATGAGCATTTCGAAATCTTCACAGATTTATTTGTTTTGTGTTCTAGAAGAATTCGGTTTGAATGATATTGCTGCTGAATGGGAATCTGTTTCCTGCATCTTTTATGCCCCACCTGAAGTACTAGAATTTCGAATGTTGGTGGTTTTCGAAAGACGCAACAGTTTTTTCGACTTTGAATAATCATTTTAAGTGCAGATCCCACAACATTCTTTAACATTGCTCTACCTTGACTCATGTGTACCCTTTATTCCATTCTACAAGAGTCTTACTTCGTCTCTTCTTTTTATCCTTTCGGAATCTTCTCCACAATCCTCCCAATACTGCAACCTAGAAGCATTTAGTCCTTGGGCTCTCGGCCCAAATCGGTTAGGTTCACTCACATTAATTAAGTTGAAGAATATAAAAATAAGTGTTATTTAAGTTGAAGAATATAAAAATAAGTAAAATTACATTCAAATAAATAGAAGGGAATAATAAAAATATAAAGAAGTGGATAATATAAAAGGTTCATGCTATAAGTCCTCCAAGTTGCTATATGCACATCTATTATGTCTACATTCATACCTAAGGCTTCTGATTGGTTCATCTAGATTATTTTTTCCATTATTGTGGCATGGATCCCACTTCTCTTTCTTCTCTCTCTTATCATAGTAGAAGTCTTAGCCTTTCTTCCTTTCTCCACCATAGGTCTTAACTTCCCTCCTTTTGTACCTTGCCTTGGCATAAACTTGTTTTTAAGTTTTTTTAAGTTTTATTTTTTATTTTTATTTTTTTTTAATCACAAATATATAATGATGGACATTGATAATGCAATTAAGTGACATGCAAGACAACAAAAGAGGTTGAATTTAAAATAAATCAACAATTTTTTCACACTTCATCTTTTGGAATTTGTTTAGAAAGTACGTATAATTAGTCAACAAACAAATACTCAATGTGATTGAATCGAGTATTGCATACTACTATTGCTACCAATTTTTCCAGAGCTTTTTTTTTATTTTGTATTTTTTTGTGTCTAGCTTCTATGTCTCTTAAACATTATAAATTATATGAAGGTCCATGTAGAAGCAGTTAAGAGATAAAGTTATTTCCATCCAAGTTTGAGAATATCAAAGTCTTTCAATAATATCAAATCCTCTCTAAGATAGAATCTCTAAGACAACAATAATGTTCCTTGATAGATTGCTCTTGTATTGAGAACAATGGGATTGAAGGCAATTTTACTGGCTTGTCTGGTTAATGATCGAATATCATTGTGTTCAATCAAGCATGATTTCTAATGGCAAGTATATTCTTGACTATATATATTTTTATATTTGACCTTTGAAATATTAATAAATACATTATATTAGCATATAATCAAAGAGTGGTTTATAATTGAAGCAATTCAAAGACTTAGAACTATTATTATGGAGTAAAAAATAGATAACATGTAAGAAAGGTAGAAGGTATCAAGGACAAGAATCTCAAAGAAAGAAAATCCTCAATACATTCTTATGCCACTAAAGAGAACTAAAAAGTCACTTAAAGATGATGTATTATTAAACTAGAATGGCTATTACCAAAAACAAGAAGACTACAAAGTCTTGAAGCAAGATTAAAGACTAGAAAGGCATTGATAAGAATAAAGAAGGTATCACTCTTTCCTTCATATATACTCTTAACTAGGAGCTATATGGCAATGTCCTATATGATCTTCAAAAAGTGTTGACTTTATAAGACATGTATCTTAACTTACAAAACAAGTTTTTTTTATATGTGTGGTACATAGTTAGCTTGTTGTACAAGCTATCAACACGTGGTGAATTTGTTGACCAACTTTCTAACCTATCAATCAACTACAAATATATATAAAGTCAAAGTAGCATGTATAAAGCTTCTAGAAAGCTTCTTTAGAAGGTTTTATGAAATTTTATCTACTTTTATTTACTTCTATCTTATCATATAGGTACTTATTAGAGTACTTATGTATATTTGTGACATTATCTTCTCTTCTAGGAATGAATTCCACATAGAGCGGTCATCATATGTTGAAGAAATCTAAGATGTGACAAATTATATTTGCCTTATATTCTAATCTTTGTTCTCTTTGAAGATGGTTGATAGGTCCTTTCAACCATCAATAGTATCCCATACTAAGGCAAAAAGATGACCTTATTATTTGATCTTTGTTGAGACTTTCGTAACTTCTTTCAAATAAAATATTTGAAACACCATCAGGAGTTGTTCCTATCTCTAATAAAATCACCAAACATCAAGAGTCTCTTCTAAGGTCGTGATACCAAACACATTGTATCTCGCCATTTATTTGAAGAAGGATATGTTATTCTTTAGGATCTCATCTTGATTTCATTGTCTTACAAGTTTTAATAATCGCAATGTCTCATCTGGTAAATTTGCAAGTAAAAGTTTTTGAGTTGAATCTGTTGGTTGTTGGCTCTTTATCTTCTTAGCGTCACAAATATACAAAAGCTATAAAGAAAGATAGAAGGTAGCGTATTATCTTCTTTTTATATTATTTCTTTTATAACAAAGATTTGCTAATCTTCATCTTAATTTTGATGGATGTTGTCAATAAAAAGCTTCAAATCTCTTTACTATATTTGTATACTTTTTGCTGGCTTTCATGTGTAATTATTAATATCATATCTATGCCAATAAATAAAATATTCCAACCTATTTTGGTACTATTTTGAATCTAAGACTTCTTCTACTTTGAATTCTTGATTATTATCCACTTTTATTGAAAGAAGTGGTTTTTTTTTTACTTCCCAAGATATTCATTGTTTTATATGGCTCCATGAGAGACACATGAAATATGGAGTGGATCTTCATAGACTTTGGTAGATATAATTGATAAGCAAGAAGATTGACTTATTTACTAATAGAAAAAGGTTCAAGCCTACGATAGTCTAACTTGTCTCAGAGATGAATAGTCTTGATATTTCATGTGTCCCTTGAAATAGAGTAGGTTTTTCTTGAACTCAAACTTGGAAGTATCATGAGACTTAGAATAATTATTCTTTATATCATGGATAAGAAGATCAGAGGACATACTTAATTGAATTTACTTAATAAATGTTGAATCAACAGTTAATGTTGATTTTGTTGCTCAAAGGTGAAAATGCTTTGGCTTCAAAAAAATTATTCTTTGTTGATCAAAAGATGCATCTATTTTTTTTGGTACAAGATAAGAACGTCTAGAAAAGGTGTCCAACAAATCTTGTTATTTTTTAGGTTGATAAGTGATCTTGAAATCAAATCTTGTTAAGAACATGCTCCAACAAGCTTAGCAATGATTTAAAATACATGTTGATATGAAATATTTGAGGTTCTTGTGATTTATATAGGATGACTGGACTCGAGGCACCTTCTAAATAATGATGCCATTCTTGAAATGAATCCATGATTACAAGTTTTTTATTGTGGATCTCATAATTAATTTTGATTGCTAAAAAAGTTTTGGAATAAAAAGCTACTTAATAGAGTTTGTCGTTTGTTTTCATTTTTTATAATACTATATCTAAGGCAAAATCTGATATATATCTTTTTATAAAAAATGCCTTGGAGAAATTAACACAATATAAGATTGGTACAAAAGTAAAGTCTTTTTTTAAAGCATCAAACAATGCTTTGGCTTCTTTACTCAACTCAAGTTGTTTTTACAAGTCAAATGTGTAAGTCAAGCTATAACTTGAGAAAAATTCTTGATGAAGGTCTGATAGTAATTGACAAAGTTAGAAAAGCATTGCATGTCTTTTTTTGTTCTTAAAATCTTCCAATCTATGATAGTCTAGATCTTCTTTGGATCTATTATTAGCTCTTCATTGGAAATGATCTATCTTAGGAAGTTAATTTGAGTAGTGTGGAATACATACTTTTCCAACTTGGGATTTAATCTTCTATTTCTAATTTTTTGTAATACACAAAAAATATGAATTTCATATTCTTTTGTATTGTTAAAATAGATTAAAATTTTATCTAAATAACATACAATAAAATCATCAAGAAATTCATGAAAGACATCATTCATTAGATGTTGAAAAGCAACTGATATATTTATGAGTCAAAAAGGCATGACATTGTATTCAAAATGTCCATACCTAATTGAGAACGTAATTTTTTTATTTATATCCTTTTTTAATGCATATTAGATTATATACTCTTTATAGATCTATTTTTGTATAGATCTTTACTTGATTTAACTGATAAAAAATTCTTGAAATAAAAAATAGATAATACCTATTTTTGATGGTGATCTTATTGAGTCTTTGATAGTCGATACATATTTATAGAGATCTATTTTTTTTCTTTACAAATAAGATAAGAGCCCCAACTAGAGATTTAAAATGATGTATGAAATTCTTAGCCAAATTTTCATCAATGTATTCTTTGAGTGCAACCAACTCGTTTTGTCATAGGTTATAGAGTGATCCAAATGGTGGTTGAGCACTTTCATGAAGATCAATGGAACAATCTTAAGATTGATGCTTTAGAAGAATATTTGCATTCTTTTTTTCAAAAATATCTTGAAAATCTTGATATTAGTTAGGAATACCACTTGATGTCTTCTTGCCATTAAAAATGAGCATGGTATATAAAGAAAAAGATAACCCTTCTTTTGCGACATGCATAATAGCTTTTGTACCTACTAATTAGAGTTTGGATGTATTAGACTTTTGTATTTTTATTTCACTAACGAGATTTTGAATTAAACTATCAAAAAAATTAAGGTTACAAGAAATCCAATCTATTTGAGGATTATAGTTTTCTAACTAAGATAATCCTAAAATAATTAGATTGCACTTAGATTTTTTTATATTAAATATTACTATGATATTATGATCTTTAATTGCTACATTTAAAAAAAATAATCTCATGTGTAATATTTCTAGATAGTAGCAAATGATCATCAATAACTTCTACATGTATAGGTTTAGTTTTTTTGACTAATGATATCTCTTGTTTTTTTGATAAAATCTTAGTCTATAAAACATACTAAGGCTCTTAAATCTAATAGAGCTAAGACTTTGTGATTTTTTGGTCCTAAATAAATTTTTTATTATAAAAAAAGATAAGGAATTTTAAGAGAGAATAGGACCTTTAGTGAAAATTATACAAGATTTTAGTTGTACAGTTCCTATTGTAGCTGAAAAAACTTTTTTTCCAATAGATTGTCTTCTATGGCAACCATGCTTTTCATTTTGTGGTTGCATTTTTTTTTAAGACAATGTTGAAAAGTATGTTTAGCTTCTCTATAATATAAGCATAAGCGTTCTTGATGTCATCGACTCTTTTCTTGCTCTATGAAGGGTTTAAAACATATTGTATTAATTTGCATTGATTCTTGCCTTGATGAATAAGTTTTTGAAAACTTAGGAGCTACCATCATTATTTGATTTATTTCTTTGTTTGCCAAATCTTTGTTCTTGATATCTTTCAAATAATCGATTGTCACATACAATGGCTTGAGCAATAAATTGTTCTAAAGATTTTGCCTTTGGCATTGTCAATAACAAATCTTTAATATTATCCTTCAATCTGTATTAAAATTTATTGATAAGGGCTTTGTCATTCTAGTCCATGTCGCAAGCAAGGTTTTGGAATTCAGTAGCATATATAGTGGTTGACTATGATCTTTACCATAAAAATAAGAGCTTAACTTCTACTACTCTTTTTTGATCACTTTCTTTGAATGTAGCTATAAACACTTCTAGGAATGAATTCAAATCATAGAAGAGTCATGAATCTTTTTTATTAAATATGCAAATCAAAAGAAAATACTTTCTGATAGAAGTGCATCTATAAATTTGACTTGAATAAATCCATTTGGATATTGAAAAGGATGCAATCTTAAATAGAGTTTGACTTGTTGTAGAAATCCTTGAAATTTTGATTTTATTCTATCAAACTTCTTAGGCATACTAATCTTTATTTCCGTCATACTTGTGGAAGCCAAATTCTCTAAATTTGGTTGTAAGATTAATCTACTTGCTTCCTTCAACTGCTTAACTTCTTGTCGCAGACTCTAAACTTCTTCCATAGCCATACACTATCGTATTGTAAAAACTTACAATATATAAAAATTAATTAAAACATATTATATGTTAATAAATCTAGATTTATGTTAGAATGGTTAATATATTAATTTAAAGAGAGTAGATTTAAGAAACTTTATTTTGAGTTTTATCTTTTTTGATTATAGCATTTAAAACAATCATAAGACCTAAATGAGAACAAAGCAAGCTCAAGATCCTTTGTAGAATAAGTAGTTATTTTTAGAATATAGATACCTAGTGTATAGTGTAAACAGAGATAGATAATTACTGAAAAGATGGTTCAACAGGTAGAATGGATGAATAGTCAAGAAAATTAGTTATCATCTGTAGTATAGGAGTTGATATCTCGGGGTAATATAAGGAGGATGGGAGAGGGGAAGAAAATGCCAGACTATGATAGTATTGAGCCGAGGATAAGCTTGGTGCTATCTCTTCTTCTTAGTTTTCTTGTTTCTTTTGTGTTAGTGTTGATTCTAGTGAAGAGAATCGATTTAATGAATTAATGTTTGATTTACGAAGTTGTTTATAGATTATTGTTTATCAATTGTTGTGAAAGATTGAGGATGTATGGAAGTTTCCAGTCAGTGTTTATCACAAGGTTGTAAGTTTAGTGGAGAAGAATTATAATCAAAGGAATTGTCTTGATTAGATTATGTGGATTGGAAGTTGTTCGTTCCAGGGTTTGAGATATGCTTGTGTATTCATGAATTACACAGGGTACTGAAATCGTTGTCGTGGATGTTATTGTATTGATATAAGAGAGTGGACAGTAGGAGGAAAAGTTAAGTATTCTTCAGTATGGTAAGCATTCAGCAGTAGCGGTTAATTGCGTGACTCTAACAATTGGACCTCATATATAATTGGACCTCATATACAATTGTTAGGTGACCAGTTTGAATCCCCCTACACGGATTTATTCTGAGAGGTTTCTTCCAAAATAAGTAAAACGAGCAATCACATTTTAGCGCCGCTATCGAGGAGTGATAATAGCTTTGAGTGTTAGGAATTAATTACCAAACGTGTGAAAAAATTAGCAATGGAAGATGATTTCAGTAGTGTTTGAAGCAAGATTATAGTTAATAAGAACGAGAGCATTGCATCGAGGAAAATAAATCAGTTGAGAGAAAGACAGGGAAGAGCGCAAGGAAGGAACTTACTTAGAGAGAAGCAAGAACACAATCTTAAAAGGAAGCATTGACAAAATTGGATTAAACCATGGTTGTAAGCTTGTCGGTGCATCCAAACATATCAAGAACTAGACAGATTGTTAATTCTGCAGTCGTATGTACCATTAGAAAAACTGCCAAGAGCACTCACAAGAAATTTTGTTAACATTCCAGTGGAAATCTTGAGGCCATTAACTGAAAGAGAAGGAGGCATAGAAGAATTTGGTATTCCATTGGGTATTTTTTCAATAGGGGGTACCGCTGAAACGAGCAATAGTGGCTCTTCAGATTGGCACAAATTGGTCGCCAATAAAGATAACTATATTGTATTTCAAAATCTGATATTTTCACCTGTAATTCAACCAATAAAACTAATTGTAAAAAATAACAATAAATCGAGGAGCATTGAAAGCTCGAAAATTAGAATAAGGAAAAACAAAGATTATTTTAAAATAGAGTTTAGTGGAACAAGAAATTCAATGGCATCAAGAGGACCAGCCATTCCGATTGCAGTACAAATGGGTGCAGTAGGCGATTGTATGACTAGTGTCATGCCACTACCTACTTTTTGGGGATTTTTGGGTATAGATCTCGATCAATATTTGTCTCAGTTTCTTATAGCATGTGTAGCTAATAATGGCAAAATTGAAGATATTTGGTTGCGATGGCCGCCAGCAACCTTAAAAGTTATGACGTTTGAATGGTACAACTGCCAACCAATGGATCAATTTCCGAATTGGGAAGCATTGAAGAATACATTTTTATCTCATTTTCGGCTAATTGGTTTTGAGGACCACCTTCGAGAGAGGTTAATGAACAGCAAAATGATCCTAGGAGAGGCGGTGGAATTGTACTATGGTCGAGTGGCTGATATACTCAGTAAATGGCTGAATCACCAAATGCCGGAGGTATTTATCTTATCCATATTAATCAATGATTTATACCCACCAGAGCTAAAAATGTTTGTAAAAGAAGCTCAACCCGTTACGGTGGCTGCATCCCTTAATAGAGTCAAGGTTTGGATGGAATGCCATTATGATCAGTTTTTAATTGCGGGAGCCATGATGATTCTAGTTCAAGGTAGATATCAAAATCCGACTTGGAACGAATCAGTGGATAGTTATCGACGGATGTTAGAAACAGGGGCCAATTCCAATACCAATATTCAAGGACCAGTTAATGTCATCCCATTGCAAGCTATACCACCGAACGTGACAATAGGGTATGTTCCATATTTTTCATATCAACAACAAGCATTAATTACGGCAGAGATACCAATAATGTCAGTCCTAAAAGTTTTCAATGAAACCTTGTTATTGAATTTGACAAAGAAAATGGAAGAAATGGCCGTCAATATGGCCAAAGATAAGGAGAAGAGGCAAAAGCCTACCAATAATAGGACCAATGTATGGTGCAGTAATTATAAGGGCCATGGTCATTCTGTAAGAAATTGCCCCTGACCCTCACAAATAATGAGTCAATGTATATTTTGCGGAAGAAAGCACCTAACAGCAAATTGTTGAAATTGGCAAAGACAATAACAACAATTTAGTAATCAGACCATGATTCCACCAACCCAGTGGGACATCAATCATGTACAAACGAGAAATATATTTGGATGGAATGGAAATCGATTTAATCGACAAAATTGAGCATTCAATAACTTTCAAAGTTCCAATTTTAATCAGGGGTCTGCATCGAACCTCCACAACTATGATAAAGAGCAGTAAAGGTATCAATAATATGCTCCATCGATGTCATCAAACCAAGTTCTCTCAGTACCAATGGGACAACCAGGATCATTTTTTAACCCTACATGGAATAAGCCTAGTAAGTATATACCGATGGAGGCACCCAATATCCCTGAAGGAGTTGGCAGGAGACTACTTCATTGCTATCGTTGCAGAAAAATTGATCATTATGCCAATGAATGTCCTAATCCAAGGGCCAGTGATGACTATGCTCTAATATGTGGAAATTGTAAGTAGTCTGGTCACACTTATCAGCAGTGCAATGTGCCTTTTAATTATAATAACCGGGACTAGCAAATGTAAACAAGCCAACTGGCGGAGGACAAAGGCCCTGCTCAATGAGACTCACCAGTACATCGTGTCGAGGTGGTGAATACAGTGCTTACTAGAGGCCAACAAAAAGACAAGAATCCAATTCAGGACCTGAATGAATCAATCGCAGGAGAATAAGTAGTGCCATCCATGGGGCTAAATGAACTAATATTAATATTGGAACATATCTCAATATTGAGACCTTAACAAACTGAGGAATCTAATTTGGTTCCACGAGCGAATTTACCGAGACCATCCAATTCAGGTCCTGTTACGGGCTTTGTACCTAGTATAAGACCTGAATCGGTGGCACAACCCAATGACGTTCCAATTGTGGAGGCTTCGATTTTGTTCCAAGCAATTTCGATCTCTATGTAGTTCTGAGAAACGTCCTATCCGTTGAAAGATCTTCTCAGGGGCGGGAATTCCAAGGAAGCCCCAGCTGCTGTTCTAATTCCAAGTCTAGGGCGGAAGAATATCTTACCTCACGGAATAAAATCAAAACCAATGAAACGCAAAAGAGTATTGGAAATTACTCTCAATATAGAATCCTATGACATTCTGAAGGATTTGGATGTTATTCACCCTTCAATTACAATGAAGCAACTTTTGGCTGTAGCACCGAAATGTTGATCTACATTGAATTTAGCGTTAATACGACGAAGATCCCACACTAAAGAAATTCATAAAGTTAGCTTAAACCCAGATCCGGGAGCACCAACAATCGGTGTATCAATCGATGGCATTTTAATTCCAGGAGTACAAGTCAATGGTGACTCCAGTGTAAATTTAATGACCGCGAATAGAATAGAGGACTTGGATCTAAAGCAATTGCTACCTACCACATTGGTCTTGTGAATGGCAAATCATAGTCGGATAAAGCTAATGGGAATCTTACGCAATATTGCCACTGAAATCGTGGGATTGACATACAAAATCGATTATATTGTATTCCGATTACAGAGTTCTACGTTATCGTATCCCATTTTATTGGACAAACCTTGGCTTTTATCAAGCCAAAGCTAAGAACGATTGGGGCCGAGGCACATTGACAATTGGAAAAGGTCGGGACCAGATTATTCTACAAATGTATCTGGTACAATATCATGGAGAATCTCAATTGCCAGAATCAAAATTTATATCGGACAATGAGAGTCAATTGATTGAGATAGATGATGATGCTATAGGTTCATCGCAATTTGGAATAGGATAAAATACTTCAACAACAAAGGCAAGAGTCTATCAATGTGGAAGTCCCAACAAATATTTACTGCATCAGGAGGATGCGACTAACTTGGATCATGCTATTGCCGAATGGATGAACAATCTCGCAGTTAATAGAGTCAGTACATTGAAACCAGATTTGGATGGTTCTCATATGTCGAATAATACAAGATATTCAGATCAAGAGAAGATAATTAAATCAAAGGTTGTTGAAGACCTTGTGTGTCAATCTATTAATCTAGGCACCAACGAAATGCCACAGCTAATTAAAATATATGTCGGTATTATCGGTACAGAATTGGATGTTTGAAAACAGTTTTTTGTCCATCACAAATCTACCTTTGCATGGCCATATGCAGATTTGAAAGGAATTCTTGTTGACGTGTGTGAGTACCTGATTATTTTGGAGGAGGGTATTACGCCAGTTTGTCAAAGACAACACCGGCTTAACCCAAAATATTCTCTTTTAGTGAAAGAGGAATTGGATAAACTTCTCGACATGGGTTTTATTTATCCTGTTCCGCATAGTGCATGGGTGTCGCCAATCATGATGGTACCGAAGAAGAATAAAAAAATCAGGATATATCAAGATTTTCGAAAGTTAAATGCGGCCACCAAGAAAGATTACATTCCATTATCCTTCACAGACAGTATGGGTAACATATTGGTATTATCACTAGGTAGTAAAAGAATAGGAGTGGAGCACCAGTTAAAGTCATTCTGTGGTGTTGTTTTGGGTTGGCTGGAGTGCCATTTTCTTGTATTTCTTGTATTTTCGAGAGTAGCAGTTCCAAATTAAAGTTAACAGTGAGGAGCTAGTCACAAGAAAGAGAATGCATGGTGGAGATCCATAGGCAAGAACTATTTCGGGCTCGCAGTCATTCCATTTTGGAACTGAAAAAAATAAAGGGTCAGTTGGTAATGGAACAAAAAAAGATTGAGTTATTGGCACAAGAAAAATTGGTATTAAGTGACCAATACAGATGTGAAACGGAGTGGTTAAGGGCTAAAATTGATGCCTTGAACGTCGAGGTGACAAGATTGGTAGTAGATTTAGTCAATATTGGTCAAGCACAAGTATCGACGTTGCCAGTTCCCGAAGTTCTAAAAGAGAGGAGTCACTTTCAGTGCCAGTTGGAATTGAGAGATGCCGAGAACCTGAAATTGGAAGCTCAAGTCCATGAATTGGGTGAGTATAATCAAGACCTTTCAACTCAGTTGAGGCAAGAGCCGATTGAAGGATTGGAGGAAGATGAAGATTTGGAGTTGGAATCAGGATCGGTGGAACCAATAACAGATACTGTGGCAATTAATTAATTAGATAGGCCAGAGGGATCGCAATTTTTGTAGATTTTTGTTAGAATTTTTTTAGATAGGTATCAATTGAGTGTTTGCGAGGATGCTGCATAGTTAGGAGTGGGGCTATATAGAATAAGTAGTTATTTTTAGAATGTAGATACCTAGTGTATAGTATAAACAGGAATAGATAAGTACTGAAAAGGTGGTTTAGCAGGTAGAATAGATGAATAGTCAAGAAAATTAGTTATCATCTATAGTATAGGAGTTGGTATCTCGGGGTAGTATAAGGAGGATGGGAGAGGGGAAGAAAATGCCAAACTGCGATAGTACTGAGCTGGGGATAAGCTTGGTGCTATCTCTTCTTCTTAGTTTTCTTGTTTCTTTTGTGTTAGTGTTGACTCTAGTGAAGAGAATCGATTTAATGAATTAATGTTTGATTTATAAAGTTATTTATGGATCATTGTTTATCAATTGTTGTAAAAGATTGAGGACGTATGGAAGTTTCCAGTCACTGTTTATCACAAGGTTGTAAGTTTAGTCGAGAGAAATTGTAATTGAAGGAATTGTCTTGATTAGATTCTGTGGATTGGAAGTTGTTCGTTCCAGGGTTTGGGATATGCTTGTGTGTTCGTGAATTACACAGGGTACTGAAATCGTTGTCGTGGATGTTATTGTATTGATATGAGAGAGTGGACAGTAAGAGAAAAAGTTAAGTACTCTTCGATATGGTAAGCATTCAGCAGTAGCAGTTAATTGTGTGACCCTAACAATTGGAGCTCATATACATGGTCATTCCCTGTGTTCGAATCCTCTTATAAGGATTTATTCTAGGAGGTTTCTTCTGAAATAAGTAAAACAAGCAATCACATCCTTCTTCAATAACTTCTTAAATCATCTAAAGCCTCTTAGAACCTTCTAGGCACTCTTATGACCTTTTAGAACTTTCTTAAAATCTATTGGAACCTTCCAAAATCTTCTATAACCTTCTAAAATCTTTTGGAAACTTCTAGAATCTTTTGAAACCTTCTTCGATTATATATCCATGACATCACCTCCTCTTCTAGCTTCGAGGTCTCTAAGAAATAATGTTGTAGTAAGCTAGTATATGCCCACGAAGTTGAAGATTTGTCACATGGTGTCCACTATATATTCCAGTTGATTTTTACGAGGTAAATGGTTTATAGGCCCTTATAGCCATTGATAGTGCCTTAAGCCTTCTACTTGTAACTAAGCATAAATTTTAGTATCTTTATTATAGAATTGTCCTACAAATACTCTTTCTAAATTTCGTTTATAGACAGGTTCTACCTCAAACATAATTACCAATGATCTATTACTAAGTATCCTTCCACGTCTTCATAGTTTAAGTGGCTCTTTATCTTGGGATCATCTCTGCGAGCTACTTGGTTGAGATGGTATGACCAATAATGAGTCTATCTCTTGACTATCTATATCATATAAAGTAGATAAGATCAAAAGAATATAAAGAAGCTATGGTCGTGAATTCAAACTATTGACTTATACTATTCTAAACATTTGACAAAAACTCCCTCTTCAGAGATTGCCTTCTCCCTTTCTTCATAAGACCAAGAACTAACAATCCTAATAGTAAAGCCATCTTATCAAGCTACTGTTCTTTATTTTGCCACTTTTAGTCTAGATGGATGTCATTGATGGAACCTTTGAACCTTCATTTGTGCATTTATAAGATTGCTAGCTAGTTCTCACGTATGATCGTTGATATCATATCTACACCAATGGACTAGATATTCAAGCCTTCCATGTCTTATGCTTAAATATAATACCTCTTCTACTTCAAATTCAATATGATCATTGATTTCAACCATAGGATGTGGTAGTTGTCTTTGACCTCGTATGTTCAATTCTTTATACCTTTTCAAAAGTGAAACATGAAAGATTGGATGAATCTTCATGGATGAAGGTAACTCCAAGTGATAAGTTATGTAATTAATTTATTTTTGAATCACAAATGGTCTCAACCTTTGGTAGTCTAACCTATTATTGAAGAAAAGAAGTCAAAAACCTATAAAGACTTAGTATCAACAAGGATTGTACTCTAAAAGAAATGTGGAGAAAGATAACTCTTATTTCCAATACCTTTTACTTATAAATGGTAGTTTGCTAATCAATGAGGTAACTTCCATTCTTTTGATATTACATCTATTTCTACTTCATCTAATTAAATCATAGATATTATTATTATAATTTCTTTTAACTCTTTGCTACCTTTTCACTATTAGCAACATACTATGCTTAATCTCTATGTGGTTGTAATTAAACAAGTACTTGCTGATCTTCAACAATTCCACTTTGCTAATTTTTAAAAGGCTTTCAATTCTAAATTCTGTAGCAACTCATGATGTCTATCCTTCACTAATGCCTTTGTAAGCACATCAAAAAGCATGTCATTTGTAGTACAATACTTCATACCTATTATTCCATCTTCAATTTTTTCTCGTATGAAATGATGTTGAATATTAATGTGCTTGATCCTTAAATGCTATTTTGGATTCTTGACAAATAGAAGACATCCTTGATTGTCACACATAATGAAAGTTGCTTTTAATTACATGAGTCTAATGTCTTTCAATACGCCTCTATTGTACAATGACTTGCTACCATGTACTAAGCCTCCATTGTTGATCTTGTAATGGTAGGTTGTCTCTTACAATTCCATGAAATAGCTCCTATTCAAATAAAGAAGACAAATATTGTTGTGGATCTTCTATCATTTACATCTCGAGTCCAATCCACATCACAATAATCTAGCAAATCAATACTCTTACTACGAAGGCACAATTTGAAGTCTTTTGTACCTTTTAAGTACCCTAATATCCTCTTTATCATTGTCCAATACAATGGTCCAACCTTAGACATGTGTTGGCTTACAACACTCATTGCATACGCAAGATCCAATCTTCTGGCCACCATTGCATATATGAGTGATCCTATTACTGCTTTGTATGGAACATTTTGTATCTCTTTTAGTCCTATACACCTACTCACAACCAACACTAGATCAATTTATTGAAAGGGATACCAATTTTCATATACCATTATTCATAAGAGATTGGTACTTTTCTTCGATAGCCTTCTCCCACTTAATTGCATCTTTATACTTCATAGCATCACACAAAGACAATGGATCAAGAAGAAGAATAATATTTGTATGTTCTTTACTTACTTGAGGGAAGATGTAATCCTTCTACTATTCACCATGTTGCCTTCTTTCTGTCAAAGGATATTTTCTTTCACTTGTAGTAGAACATTCACCTTGTTGCACTCCATGTTCTTTTCCAACCTTCTTCTCTCTTAAGTCTTGTTGTTTCTTACTCAATAGTTGATACTCTTCATCATTATCATCATCCCAATCTTCAACATCTTCATTTCTTTCATTGCTGGTCCTAGAAATTGTAAGAACCTTCATCTTTTCAATCTTCTTTGGCTTTTCATCTTCATCATCTTTATTGTCTTCATGTTCTTGTTTTTTTGCTGAATTCAAAGATGTGTCTACAAACACACCATTACTCCCACTTAGACACATCTCCAAGTGCTCACAAGCACTTTTGAGCTCGAAAAACTCAATATTACGACTTTTGATGATCTTCTTGGTTTTCAAGCACATTAGCCTATATGCCTTAGTATCTTCACAATAATCAAGAAATACACACTTTGTACCTTTTGCATCAAGTTTAGACCTCAAAAAATTTGATGTTTTTACATATACAATACAATCAAAGGTCTTTATATGGAAAATGTAAGGTTGTCTCATACTCCAAGCTTCTTGTGGTGTCATTGATGCAAGAGCACTTATTGGATACCCATTTTCTATATACATTGCATTCACCAGAGCTTTTGCCTAAAATTCATAGCCAAGATTTTGAACATGAAGCATGTTCCTTGCCATCTCTACAATGGTTTGATTTGTCCTTTCAGTAACACTATTTTGTTGTGGAATGTATGGAGTTGTGGTTTATCTAGTAATTCCTTCATTCTTCAAATAAACATCAAATTACTTAGATATATATTCACCTCCATTGTCCATACTTAGCACCTTGATCTTTCATTCACTTTGTTTCTCAACAAGTATTTTAAACTCCTTAAATCTCCAAAAGCATTCACTCTTGGCTTTAAAAATGTAGATCCAAATCTTTCTTAAATAATCATCAATGAAAGTAAAAAATACCTTGATCCTCTAATATTTGTATTTTTTATAGGTTCATATATATGAGAATGGACAATCTCCAACAACTTGATAGTACGTGTTGCTACACTCTTTAAAAATGAGGCCCTTTATTGTTTACCTTATATGCATCCTTCACATGCAAGTTATTTTGCATTTTGGCTTGTATTGCCAAGATCTAAGCCACTTACCACAAACTTGAGCTCTGTCATACTCTTCATATTTAAATGGCCAAGGTGAGGATGCCATATATTCAACTTGTCTTTATTTGATGTAAACTCAGTAAATACAGCTACTTCTACTCCTTTCACCTTCTTACAAATAAGATAGTATAAATTTCTCTCTTTCAAGCCTTTGAAGATCTTATCTCTACTCAATGTTCTTATAAAACATCCATTCATGTCAAATTAAACTTTAAAACCTTCCATTACAAGTTTACTCATCGAAAGTAGCTTTTGCTTCATCTTAAGCATATGAAGGATGTTTTTGAATCTGATCCTATTGGTTTGTCCATTCACAACCACCTCTACTATAATAGAGCCAATTCCAATAGCTTCACATGTGCCACTATCTGCCAACACCTTATTTGATGCTAGAATAACATCATAAGTGTCAAATGAATACTTATAAGATATCATATGCTTAGAACAAACTGAATCCATAATCCATCTTAACATGGCAGCCATATTGGTCCCATTTGTTGCCATGAATTCATAATCTTGTCCTCCAAATTCATCTTGCACATTATTTGCGTTGTCCTTCTCTATCTTTTTGCCTTTGTAGCAATTTCGAGAAAAATGGTCTATTTTGCTATAAATGAAGCAAGATTTGATATTACCTCATTGATTTGGATAGTTGCTATTAACTTGACGTGAATAGAGTGCTGAATCTTCACTTTGGAACTCCTTTTCATTCTTCTTGGTTATTTCATAGATAAGTCTTGCTGTCACATAGTCCATTGTAAGCTCTTTTAGTTTAATGGATTCCAATGCTATAATGAGGTAGTTGTAGGATTAGAGAAGGCTCATTAGCAAGGTCATGACAATATCACTTTTTTTTAAAGGCTTCTCAACAATTGCTAGTTGGTTTACAAGAGCCTTTACCTTATTGACATGAGCCATGAGGTCTTTATCTTCCTCCATCTTGCACGTGAAGAACTTCCTCCTTGTATAAATGATGTTGGATAAGTTTTTGTTCTCATAGATGTTACAAAGAGTTTTCCATGCTTCTGCTAGTCGTTTGCAAGAGATTATGTGGGAGAAGTTGGCTTCATCCATATTGATTGCAATCAATCCAAAAGCCTTCTTTTCATGACGTTTGAACTCCTTCTTTTCCTTCATATTAGCATCTATACTTGGAGCCTCTTCACTTTCATCTACAATATCTCAAAGATCCAAAGATGCCAACAAAAGCTCCATTTTAATCTTCCAATGGTAGAAATTCTAACCTCTAAACTTCTAAATAACTCTCAATTCTTCACTCTCTTTTGAAACCATGTCTAAAGAAGAATTGCATCAAAAAAGATTGTAAGAAGAAGTCTTAATGCTTTCAAAATCAGCAAGAATGTTTTCTACCTTAGAATCACAGAATCCTTCTTTGTGAACAAACTAGTGTTCTTACTCTCAAAAACACTCTCAACTTCACTTTTAAGACTTACAAATTTGATGACCTATCATAGTATCTCAAATCTGATTTTTTACTCAAAAATCACTCTTATACTCATAAATCACCTCTATATACTATAATAGGCCTTTTAAGCAAAATCAACAACTTTAGGATATAAAACTATAAAGTTAGACCACTAAGGATCTATCTCAGCAATAGTACAATGCAAGTATTCTATAACTTTGTCTTAATGTTGAAAACCAAACACTAATACTAAAAATGATCTTAATCACAAGTAAGAGCAAACCAAGATCTAGATCTAGATCTGAATCTAAAAGTTAGGTACCTCTAAATCCTAACATCAGCAACAACAACTTGATTTAATCCTCACATCAATAACTATTTTAAAGAACTTCAAAACACTCTAGAAAATATGAGTGGGTCCATAACCTATTGTAGAAAAGAAGTCTAAAAGCTACAAATACTTAGCATCAATAAGGATTGTACTCTAAGAGAAGTGTAGAGAAAGATAATTCTTACTTCCAATACCTTTTACTTATAGGTAGTGGTTTGCTAACCAATGACAAAACTTCCATCTTTTTGATATTACATCTATTTCTACTTCATTTAATTAAATCCTAGATACTATTTTAGTACGTTTCTTTAACTCTTTACTACCTTTTGACTATTAGCAACATAATATGCTTTATCTCTATGTGGTTGTAACTAAGCAAGTACTTGCTGATCTTCAACACTTATAATATGGCCTATTGGTTTTTATATTGTACCAAAGAAGCCATACTTTGTCATCAACTTGGAATGGAGGATGTTCCTTCGTCAATTCATCTGCCAATAGCTTATAACATTGTTGAGTCCTTTCTAGGTGAGTCTTAATGGTTGCTTAAAGTTTGGCCATCTTCGTAGTAAACTCCTCTACTATTGGATTTGTCGGCTTTGAAGGCTCTATCATATCCAAATTTGGATGATGAATATTGTCGTGTTATAGTTTGGCTACCATGTGAAAATAATGTGATTGTATATTTAATGTACAATTTATTTAACAATATGGTGAGAGCCATGTTACTAGATTTTAGTTGATTGTAGAATGTAGTTAAATTACTACTTTAAAAAGAAGTTATTTAAAAGGATTATTATTAAAATTTGTATAACTTTATTTCTTTTGATAGTGGCTTTTGAGATTGATTTTGTTGGTAGTAACTTTAAATATTTAGAGTCACCTTTACTAGACATTGGTGACCCTTGAAGTCTTATTTTGATTCTTTAATTTGGTGTTTAGGACATATATTAAGTAAATCTTGTAAAAAAAAGAAATAAAGAGGGATTTTGGTAGTAAAAAGAGAATTTAGGGCATCCTTATAGATGAATATAGATGGATGATGAAAATCTCCATTCCTATTGGTCAAAAATCATGATGAATGGACTTTGAGGAGATTGCCTGAAGCCATATTAGAGATTAGAGTTAGTTTTTTGGAGCCATTTGAACTTTAAAGGCTAGGATCTGAAAGCTTAGGTTTTTGGCTATGATTTTGGTACAAATCTTATATGATTTGGAGTTTATATGAACGAGATATAGGCACTCAAAGTTAAGGTGTTGATTTGGGAGCTATTGTCACTATTTTTGACATAACGCACGTATACGGAAGGCAATTGAGGATCGGCAATTGCGACAAGAGAGAGCACTTTTGCGGCTATACTTTTTATATACTACTTGCTAAATTCCATGTTGAAATAAAGGAGTTATTGAATTTTGAAGTTAGCACATGCAACCTAAGGGTAGTAAGTGACCTGATTTACTAGTGGTTGTATCTTGAGCTATATCTTGAGCAATTTAACAAGTTTTTGGCTCAAAATTTCAAGAAGTGCGTAAATTCATGTTACTAAACTTTGTACATAAGTTTGATGGTATTTGAGTATTGGATTCTTGAGATATTAAGAAAATAGTACTCAAGTACTTGTAAATTAGGATTTAGAGCATCTATTAGGGTTTTTTAGATGCCAAAAGATTGGAAGTGATTTTGTAGTTGGCTTTTTTTGAGATAAAACTTAAGAATAAATTATAAATACTCTATAAGTTTGAAACAGATTGAATAATTAGATCAAGTGTTATGAATTTCTAAAGTTTAAGAAAAAAAATCCTTTAGAGGAAAAATATATTTTAAAGAGATTTTTCTATATTTTGAATTTTGTGCAAAATAAAAGGATTTTAGAAGCTAAGATAAGATACATATAAAAGTTTAAGCTAAACTCTCTACAACTAAGTACCCTGTGTATTTTCAAATAGTAAATCACACTATATGACACCATAGTTTGAGTAGAATGATACTTGCTACATAGATGCATGGATTGTGTTATTATATGCAAACTTTGCCAACAACAAGTAAGAAGTCCAATCATCTTGTTGATAGTTGATGTTGTACCTCAAATATTCCTTAAGAATTTAATTGACTCACTTTGTTTGGCCATCAATGTGAGAGTAGAAGATAGAAGAAAGATTGATGTCAACCTTAAGAATCTTAGAAAGTGCCTTTCAAAACCTTGATACAAATTGTGGTCCACGATTCAGCATAATATTGTCTGGCAATCCATTGTCGTGTTGTGGTTTGGCTACCATGTGAAAATAATTTTTTTATATATTTAATACTAAGTATACTAGATAACATGATGAAAGCCATATTAATGGATTTTAGTTGGTTGTAGGATGTGGAATGATTACAACTTCAAGAAAAGATAGTTTAAAAGGATTTCTATTAGAACTTATATAACTTTATTTCCTTTTGATAGTGACTTTAAAGTTGATCTTATTAGTAGTAAGTTTTAAATATTTAGAGTCACCTTTGTTAGATATTGATGATTCTTAAAGTCTTATTATGTTTCTTTAATATGGTGTTTTGGACATATATTGAATAAATCTTGTAAAGAAAAGAGTTGGAGAGGGGTTTTGGTAGCAAAAAGAGAGTGTAGAGCATCCATATAGATGAATGGTGATGGATGATGAAAATCTCCATTCCTATTGGTCAAAAATCATGATCAATGGGCTACAAGGAGGCTGCCCGAGGCCATATTAGAGATTAGGGTTAGCTTTTCGGAATCATTTGAGCTTTAAAGAATAGAATTAAAAATTTTAGGTTTTTGGCTACGGTTTTGGTACAAATTTTGTTTGATTTGGAGTTTATATGAAAGAGATATGGGCGCTCAAAGTTAGTGTGTTGATTTTGTACCTACTGTCACTCTTTTGAATATAACGCACGCATACTGAAAGCAAAAGAGAATCGGAAATTGGATTTGGAGAGAGCACTCTCTTAACTACACTTTTCGCATAATTTTTGATAGATTTCAAGTTTGACATGAGGAGATATTAGAGGTTGAAGTCAGTCCTTGCAAATCTAAGGGTAGTAAGTGACCCGAATTGCTAGTGGTTGTGTTTTGAGCTTTATCTTGTGCAATTTGACAAGATTTTGACTAAAAATTTACAAGAATGTGTATTTTTATGTTACTAAACCTTATATTCAAGTTTTGTGACATTTAAGTTTTGGATTTGTGAGATATGAAGAAAATAGTACGTAGGTGCTTGTGAATTAGGGTTCTAGAGCACCTACTAGGATTTTTAAGATGCTAGACAATTAATAGTGAATTTACGGTTGATTTTTTGTAAGATAAAGATTAAGGGTGAATTCTATAATATCCATGAACTTGGAAAATCTGAACGGTTGGATCAAGAGATATAGGTTCTTCAGTTTGGAAAGGAAAAATCATTTGTGGGAATATTATGTTTTGAAGGGATTTTGTTATAACTTGAGCATTTCATACAAAGTAAAAGAGTATTTTGGGAGCCAAGACTTTATATATATATGTTGAAGTTGGATATATAGATCTATAATTGAAATTTTATATAAAGATGAGTTTTTGAAAAGAGATTGTGGATTTCTTTTGAAGTTATTGAAAACCTAATCTACCAACAAATGGTTAGCTATGATTTGGTATAGCCAAGAATGTTAGAAAATTTCTAGATATTTTAGAAAGCCTTATGTACAAACCTTCTTAAATATAAAAGTATTTATTAATATAATATCTTTTTGATATTGTAGTATTTATTTTTCTTCTACTTTTAAGGTTAAATAACTTATTTGAGCTTGGCCAATAAGTTAAAACTAAACTCTCTACAACTAGGTATCCAATGTATTCCCAAATAGAAAACCATCCAATATGATACCATGGTAATAATAGATATTGTCAATAAAGAGTCTTGCCATTTCTTCATCAGTAATTGAATTCTTGCAAGGTATAAAATGTGCGATCTTGGTCAATCGATCAACAACTATGAAGATAGTATCAAATGAGTTTGATGGTGGAAGATTTATAATAAAATCTATAGAGATAGATGACCATGGTTGTCTTGGAATAGGAAGGGATTGAAAAAGTCCATATGGCCAATGTTAACGATTTTTTGACCTTAAACAAATATCACATGATAATATGAATTCCTTAACGTCCCTTCACATTTAAGGCAACCAAAAGTCTCTAGATAAAAGTTTCAAGATCTTATTGAATCCAAAATGTCCAGCTGCAGGGAAATCATGGCGTGATTAAAGAATGCGCAAGAGAGTTGGTCCTTTGGAAATGAACAAATATTTTTTAAAGAACAAGAAGTTTTCTTCATACTTGAATTTAGAAGACTCTTCAAAAATATTATTGACAAGATGCTTGATATTAAGAATAAGAGGGTCTGTATTTGAAGCTTTACAAATCTATTGAAGAAATGATAAATCTACGGGCATTGATACATTAATTGCTCAAAGATGAAATTGCTTAGGTTTTAACAAGGTTGCCCATTGTTGATCATATGTTGTCTTGTCTTCTTTTGGTTCAAGATAGGAACGTCTTGATAATATATTTGATAATCTTTATTGGCTCTCGAGTCAATATATGATGCAAAAGTCAAATCGTGATAAAGATATATTCTAACATGCTTGATAATGGTTCAATACTCAGGTTAATATGAAATATTCAAGATTCTTGTGATTTGTATATATAGTCACCTCATGAGAGGCATCTTCAAGAAAGTGGCGCCATTCTTGGAAAGAATCTACAATAGCAAGTAACTCTTTATTGTGGATTTCATAATTAATTTTTGTTGTTGAGGATTTTCTAGAATGGAATTCAATTGGATAAAGTTTACCATCTTCTCCATATTATAATAAAATTGCTGCCAATGCAAAGTTTCAGGCATCGGTCTCCATAAAATAGGGCTTGTTGAAATCTAGATGTATCAAAATTGAAGTTGTTGTGAAAGTATCTTTTAAGCTTTGAAAAGCTTTTTTTGCTTCGGGACTCCAGTCTAGTTTGTCTTTGCATGTCAACTGCATAAGTAAAGCAGTAATCTTGGAGTAATTCTTAATAAAAATCATGTAGAAGTTTATAAATCTAAGAAAGCATTGGACATCACGTACAATTTTTGGCTTTGTTCAATCGATGATTGCTTGTACTTTCTTTGGATCTATAAAAAGGCCTTTATTAAAAATAATATATCCAATAAATTTGACTTGAGGTGCATGAAATATTCACTTTTCCAATTTTGCATAAAACCTAGCACTTTGTAGCTTTTCTAATATAAGACGGACATGTTTTTTGTGGTCTTTCGGATTCTTGGAAAATATCAAAATATCATCTAAATAGATCACAACAAAGTCATCAAGATACTTGTAAAATATGTCATTCATTAAGTGTTAGAATATGGTTGGAGCATTGATAAGTCCAAAAGGCATGAAATTGTATTTAAAATGTCCATACTTGGTGCAAAATATTGTCTTCCATTCATTTCCCTCCTTAATGTGTACTAAGTTATATGCACCTTGTAGATCAATCTTTGTAAAAATCTTTATTTGGCTAAGTTGATCAAGTCTCAATATCAACGGTAATGGATATCAATTCTTTATTGTGATTTAATTAAGACCGTGATAATCAATACACATTCATAAAGTTCCATCTTTCTTCTTCACAAATAATATAGAAGCACCAACTGGTGACTTCGAATGTCAAATAAAATTCTTAGCCAAATTTTCTTCAATGTACTCTTTTAAAGTGCAAGCTCATTTTGGAATAAATTGTAGATGGATCCATACAGTGGTTGAGCACCTTCTTGAAGGTCAATCGCATAATCATAAGGGTGATGCTTTGGTAGGATATCTACATTTTTTTTTCAAATACATCTGCAAAATCTTTATACACCTTTGGAATTGTTGTTTCAACAACCACAGGTTTTGATTATGGATTTGCATAGATAGCAAATGTAGTACCTTATTTGGCCACCTTCACAAATGCTTAAGTTCTAACAAATAAATATTTTTTAAGTTTTGACTTATTAGGTATTAAAAGATTTTTCATAGATCTAACATTTCTATGATCTATTAGAAGAAATTCTAACTTTTGTGATATACAATCTATTTATAGATTGTATTTTTAAGCCATGAAAGTCCTAAAATGACTAGACTTGATGCTGATCTAATGACATTGAATACTATTTGACTACTATGGTTGTTAAAGGTTATTTCTAATGGAATTGTTTCATGAGTGATGTTTCTAGAGAATAAAGATCGACCATCTATTACTTCTACATGTACAACTTTGGATTTTTTGACCATATAGATATTGTGTGATCTAGAAAATTCTTTGCCAATAAAACATGTAAAGGCTTCCAAGTCAAGTAATGCATGACAATCTAGTTTTGTGACTCCTAACTGTACAAGTATATTAAAACAATGAGAAGGGTTGGCAGAGAGTACATAATCTTTTTTGATTTGTGATAGTGAAGAATCTAGTTGCATGGTCCTTATTATGGCTAGACGTGTTTGTTTTCCTGCAATGCTTTTGATGATATGACTGCACTCCTCATTCAATATATACGTTGATATTTCTCTGAATAATTATTAATCTTATAGCCAGGTTTTTTGCAATATCTACAGTTTTAAAGCAAACTACATCAATTTGCATATCTTTTTTTTCTAACTTCTCATTAGAATTGGGTGGTGAAGAAGTTGTAAAATAATTGGTGTGTACATGTGGTATAATTGAAGAACGTTTATCATGTCATCATTGAGATAAATGGTTATTGTACTTCACAACTTGGCTAATGGCTTCATTGAGTGTTAGACGATTTGACATAGAGAACAATAAGTCCTTGACATCGTCTCTTAATCTCCAATGAAATTGGTTCATCAATGTGTCTTCTCCTCAATTTATATCACATGCTAATTATCAGAAATCTAAGGCATACGTTGATGCAGAGCATATTCCTTATTGAAGGCTTTGAATTTTAGTTGTTGAAGAATGAACCTTATTATGCTTATCAAATGCTTGTACAAATATTACTAAAAATACTTTAAAATTATATAATATAAGAGAATTCTTTTCAAATAATAAAGCAAATGAGGATAAAGCTTGGTTCAAGAACAAGGCTCCAACCAAATCAACACAAGATGCTTCAATAGAATATCATTGATGTTGAAGCAAGGTAATTAGTCGTACTTGATTTAAAAAGCCATGAAATTTTGAGTGGGTACCATTGAACTTTTTTAAAAGATTGATTGTTGGTTCTTTTATTGTTATTGTTGTCAAATCATTACCTTGAGTGAATACACCTTCCATGTTTGAAGTAGACATAGTCATTTGAGAATTTAAAACCTATGTTACAATTTGATGTCATAGTTGAGGCACTATGGATCCTTAATATTATGTATGATCATATATAATTCTTCATTCTACTTTGATAAAGTCTCTGTCCTAATCCTCAATGCTTCAAGAGCATTAATAACAAAATCTAATTTGATCTCTTTAAAATCTATCATATTGATTTTTCCACCTTCTGCCATAATCAGAGAAATATATGCCTTCAAAAGAAAAAAAAAAAACCTGATCTATGATATAAAGAAGAGAAATCAAAAGGATATTAAGAAAAGAATAATATTAGTCTAGGAAAGGATAATCCACAAGCTCTAGAATACTATAGTCCTTTCAAGAAGAAAGATAATCCACTCTTTGTTAAAAAAGATAAAACTCCTAATATTATTTTATAGCAATCTTGAAAAATTATTAAGAACCATATACAAGATAAGGATTCAAGATCAAAAAATGGAATTAGCAAGACATTAGGATAAGAAGTAGATACAAGGTAAGAAGATCCTGGCTAGACCATAAGAAGTGAATTGTCGAGATTGAAGATCCCTTCAAACTCAACTTCTATATATACTTGGTCCTAAGAAGCTTCTTGAGAAGTTTCTATGAGGCTTGAAAACAAAGAAAGCCTAAGATCCTTCTTCAGCAACTTTTTAAATCATCTAAAGCCTCTTAGAAGCTTTTATGACCTTCTATGATCTTCTAAATTTTTTTTAGAATCTATTGGAATCTTTTGAAATATTTATTGGAATCTATTTAGAATCTTTTGGAACCTTCTTTAGTTGTATGGCTATGATACCATGCTGAAATAAGGAAGAGAGAGAGAAAAGAGCTAAGACTTGTATTGTGGCAAATAAGAGAAAGAATGAAACCAAAATCCATGCCAAGATAAAGAAAAAATGATCTTAATGAATCAACTCAAAGCCGTAGATGTATATATAACAACTTAAAGTGTACTTGTAGCATGAGCCTATATAAAAAAGTATAGGAATTTTTTAGAAGTAATTTAAATTTCTTTGAATAATTTAGATTCAACTTAAATTAAAACTTTCAGCTCCGAGCATAACAAATGTAATTGGCAGTATAAGATAATATTAAAGGCTTTTGATTCTATGCTCTATATAATAGCAACTCTAGTATGTATTACATTTAGACAAACAAACCCAAAAGGATTCTCAAAGCAATTCATACTTTGTGTAGAAACAATTGATATTGAACTTTTGAGACTTTTAACCAAATGATTGTTGTCAACCTTCACATACTTGATATCAAAGGATATATTGCTTATTATCTCCATAAACTTTATAATAGATACTCTAGCTTTGCTAATGATCTAAATCAAAGCATATACAAAACATGTTAAGTACATAAATTATGTCAATGTAGAGATTCAAACAACAATCTTTTCATGATGAAAAACTCAATTATAGATTACTCCACATTTTTACAATATATGGCATACTAGAAATACATTTTTATATGAACATATATCTAATATTTCCATTACTCACATATATAGTACAATTAAAACTTTTCAATTATAGTCCTAAAAAAATACTTCAATTAAATTCACTGTTAGAGACAATATAATACCAACCTAGATATTTTTGCCCAGATGACCCCTCGTCAAGGCTTTTGCAAGAGCTTTCAATCCATCCTATAGAGCGATACATTCAAAGTCAAAAACAACCACCTAGCAAGGCCAAGTAGCAACGAAAGGTTTAGAACTCAAATACATACTTTGATGTTTGTGCAGAAAACCTCGTCTTCATTTGAGAACAAAAAATGAAAGTTGGAAAAGAGACAAATTTGCAACAACCTGCTAAAAAAGATAAATCCACTCACAAAATGCACCTTCTACAGACAAGAAAGATCCATTCGACGATAAAATCCTCCTAGATGTAAGAAAATGGATTCAAATAGCCGAATAAAAGAGTTTAAATCAATTTCTTTGATAGATATAATAATAATAATAATACTAAGTTTAAGTTTTTAAGACTTGCAAACTAATTACAACTTAAAATTTAATTTTAAGCATAAAAATAATTCAATTTAATATCTCAAGTTATGTTTAATAAAAAAATAATTAGTAAAATTACTTTATGTTAAATTTTGATTATTTTTTAAATAAAAAAATCAATATTAAAAATTTAATTTTTTTCAAGAAAAATTATAATCTATGCATAAAAATACAATGCATTTGTATAACAACCAGAAAGATTTGGATCTCATAACAAAAAAGATGTATTTTTATTTGTATTTTCTTTATAACTAAAAAAAATTAGCAATTTAAGTCAAATAAAATGTTACTAGACTCATCAAATAGTTTCTTTGCATAATATTGTAAAATATCAAATTATTATTACTAAATATGTACAATCAATAAGCATCAAGTTGCAAAACTAATTTTGCTATCAAATGTAGTATTTACCTTAAAACAATTTGTTAAAAAAAACATACATTTTTATCTTAAAATTTTCATAACTTTTAAATAGAATTATGGTTTTTAAAAAATATATCATAAAAAGTTAAACTTCTTAAAATATAAAAATTAAAATTAAAATTTTAAATTTTAAAAACTTAGCATTACCAAAAATATTTATGCTTCTATTCTAAAAAAATTAAATATATTACTTGATATGAATTTAAAAAGTAATGTAACCACAAATCAAGGAATGTATTTATAAACCAAAATAATTTGAAATAAAATAGGTTTATTTTACTATAATAAAGACTATGAAGCTATATTTGTATATAATATTATATAACGGTTATATATTATTAATTAGGTTGTTTTCCTATTTTTTATATAATTTTTTTTATGAATAAAAAATTATGTAATTTATAAAAAATAAATTTAAAATTTCTAAATAATTAATTATTTTATTTTTAAATATTTTTAACATAAAATTTATTCTTTGTACCAAAAAAATATATATTAATACACATTTTTTTAAAAAAATTTAGATTATTATTATATTAATATTTTGATATATATATTTAAAAGATGGATTGAATTTTTTCTATGTAATTATAATTTTTTTGAAGTATTTATTTTAAAAATAAAAATCACAACAAAAGTCTAAAGATGTAATTTTATTCTTTTGGCAAATCAAAGATAGAAATAAAATAGAAACTAAAATAGCTATTGCCAAATAAAAAGAGATCAAAGTTTCTTGAATCAAGACATGAATATAAGAAAGATATTAATAAGAGTAATAAATGCATTTATATATACTATCTAATTAAAAAACTATATAATAATATTTTATAGGATATTTGATACATCTCTAACTTACAAATCATAGATCTAATTTGTAAGATAAGTTTTCAATATATACGCCATACAAATAACTTATATCATAAATAGTCAGCTTAAATAATATGTGGCCAACTTGTAAAATGACTGGTCAATATGTGATATATATGGCTAATTTTTTAGTAAAAATTTTAATCTATTAATTACTTATAAATACTTGTAAAGTAAATTATATGTCTATAAATATTCTAAAAAGCATCTTTAGAAGATATAATCTAATTTACATACTTTTATATTTCTATTCTATCTAATTTATCTTATCCTTCAATTACTAATATTAATATTGATGTCGATGAAATTATCTTCTTTTTTAGAAATAAATTCCACAAGGGGCAATAATCACATATTGAAAAAGTCTAAAATTGAGCAAATTATATTTGTTCTATATTCTAATCTTTGTTTTCTTCAATGATATTTGATAAGTCTTTTCAACTATCAATTATATTCCTTATCAAGACAAGAAGTCTATCTTATGATTTGATTATGGTTGATGCCTTCATAACTTCTTTCATATAAAATATTCGAAACACCATCACAATGATTCTTACTTCCAATAATATTACCGAGTATCACAGACATATATATTTATCTCAATAGTTACTTAGATGATTAAGTAGAAGTAGGTAAATATAGAATAATTCCATAAAGTCTTCTAGAGAAGCTTCCTAAAAGCTTCATAGACGCGGTTTTGACTATAGATATGTTTTTAGGTTAGAAACTTGGCCATAAGCTAACCATATATTGGTAGCTTGTGGAACAAGTTATCTCCGTGTAGTAGCTTGAGGAACAATCCAACTACGTGGCGCATACATAAATAACTTGCCTTGCAAGATAAGACATGTAGCTAGAAAAGTCAACACATGTTGGAGGTCTTATAATACATCGCTACGTAATTCTTAGTTAGATAGTATATATGGAGGCAAGAGTGAAGCCTTCTTCACTCTTGTCAACCCATTCCTAGTCCTTAGTCTTATTTCAAGACTTTCTAGTCTTTTTGTCTTTAGTAATAGCCATTTTAATTCAATAATGTATCATTTTTGAGTGACTTTTTAGTTCTTTTCAATGACACTTGAGTGCATTCAGGATTTTCTTTCTTTGAGATTCATGTCCTTGATAGCTTGACAAAAGTGCTAATATATTGTTTTCTATCTTATTTTAAAAGTGAGTGGATTATCCCCTTTCTATTGTTATGTTTTGAAGGTTGTGGACTACCCACCTTTAAACAAAAAATCTTATTTTTTAATACTAATCTTTTTCTTAAAGAGAGCGAATTATCCCTCTTTGTAGGATTTATTTTTAGAGGTTGTAGATTATCCTCCTCTAATTTAACTTTTGAATTTATTTGAGTTGTCTATGGAAGAAAAGATTATGGATGCTACTCTTAACGGAAGTGAGAATAGATTTGCAACTATTGCATATCTTCATGAGCTTGTCAATACTCTAAGGGTGGAAATCTCATATATTTCCAATGTAAATTATGGAAGTACTATGCCTACGCCTATGGAAGAAGTTCAAAGTGTGTGGCAAGAAGTTGTGCAGTTGAAAGAAGTAAGTACATAACCGTCACAACCAAATCCAAGGAATTTTGCTTCTATAAGTATGACAAGGATAAGGATTAGTATGCGTAAGAAGTTTGATGGAACAAAATCAAAATTTTGAGGATTTTTGCAACAAATCAAGCTCTATATAAGGTTGCATCCTTTCCAATATCTTGATGGATTTACCTAAGTTGGATTCATAGGTGCACTACTATCAAGAAGTGCTGTTTCTTGGTTTGTACCTTTAATGGAAAAAGATTCACAACTCCTTTATGATTTGAATTCATTCTTAGAAGTGTCTACGGCCACATTCAGAGAAAGTGATCGAGAACAAGTAGCAGAGACTAAGCTTTTGTCCTTATGGCAAGGATCATGATCAGCCACTACATGTGTTGCCAAATTCCAAAACCTTGCTTGCGACGTGGATTGGAACGACAAAGCACTTATCAACCAATTTTGATATAGATTGAAGGATAGCATCAAAGATTTGTTATTAACAATACCAAAAGTAGAATCTTTAGAATAATTTATTACTCAAGCCATTACATGCGATAATCATTTATTTAAAAGGTGTCAAGAACAAAGATTTGTTTCAAGAGGAATAAGTCAAGTAATGGCGAAAGCTTCCAAGTTTTTTGAAACGTATTTGTCAAAGCCAGAATCAATGCAAATTGATATGATACGTTTTAAACCTCTCACAAAGTAGGAAAAGACTCAACGTTGCCAAGAGGAATTATATTTATATTAGAGAGAAGCTAAGCACATTACTCAATATTTTCTAAAGAAGCAACGCAATTACAAAATGAAGAGCACAATTACCAAAAAAGATAATGTATCAAAAAATGAGTTTTTCCAGCTATAATAGGAACCGTGTGGGTGGAATCATGTGCAACACCTAGTAAAGGTCCTATCCTCTCTATAGATCCCTCACCTTATTTTATAATAGAAGTATATTTAGGACCTAATAATCAAAAAGTCTTTGCCTTATTAGATTCACGAGCCTCAGCAGTTTTATAGATGAAGATTTTGCCAAAAATCAAAAAATACTTTTAGTGAAGAAAATTAAATCCGTGCATGTAGAAGTCATAGATGGTCGTTTGTTGTCTTTTGGAAATATTATCCATGAAATTATTCCTTTAGATATAGCAATTAAAGATCACAATAACATAGTAGTATTTAATATAATAAAATCTCCCTCTAATCTGATTATTTTAGGATTATCACGGCTAGAAAAATGTAACCTTCAAATAGATTAGATTTCTTGTAACCTTAACTTTCTTGATAGTATTATCCAAGATCACGTTAGCAAAGTAGAAGTACGTAAGTTCAAAATGTCCAAATCTTTACTAGTAAGTACAAAAGCTTTCATGCATGCTATAAAAGAAGGATCATCTTTTGCTATATATGCTATATCCATTTCTAATGGTGAAACAACATCAAGTGGTGTTCCTAACCAATATCAAGAATTCCAAGACGTTTTTTAAAAAAAAGAATGTAGATATTCTTCCTAAGCATCGACTTTATGATTGTTTAATTGATCTGGAAGAAGGAACTCAACTACCATTTGGACCAATCTATAGCTTATCGCAAAATGAGTTGGCTGCATTAAAGGAGTAAATTGATGAAAATTTGGTAAAGAACTTCATACGCCATTTTAAATTTTTAACCGAAGCTCCTATCTTATTTATGAAGAAAAAAGATGGATCTCTGCAAATGTGTGTAGATTATCGAGGACTCAATAAGATCACCATCAAAAATAAGTAACCTTTGCCTTTGATTTCAGGACTTCTTGACCAACTCAATCAAGCAAAGATCTATACCAAAATAGATCTGTGATGAGCATACAACTTAGTTCATATGAAAGAAGGAGATGAATGGAAGACTACTTTTCAAATTAGGTATGGACATTTTGAATATAATGTCATGCCTTTTGGACTCACAAATACACCAGCCACTTTTCAACATCTTATGAATGATATTTTTTGTGAGTTTTTAGATGATTTTGTTGTTTGCTATTTAGACAACATTCTAATCTATTCTAAGAATACATAAGAATATGAGCTTTGTGTTCGTCTCGTGTTACAAAAACTTAGAGATGCAGGATTATATGCCAAGTTGAAAAAGTTTGTATTCCACACTACTCAAGTTGAATTTTTAGGATACATCTTTTTCAATGAAGGCCTTATGATGGATCCCAAGAAGGTTCAAACTATCATAGATTAGAAGATTCCAAGAACAGTATGAGATGTGTAATGTTTTTTGGGCTTTGCTAATTATTATCGAATCTTCTTCAAGAATTTTTTTCAAGTTGCAGCTCCACTTACACTTTTGACTTGTAAAGACAAACTTAAGTAGAATAAAGAAGTAGAAGCATCATTTGATGCTTTAAAGAAGGAATTTATTTTTGCACCAAACTTATATTATATTGATTTCTCTAAGGTATTTTTTATGGAAATAAACGCATTAGATTTTGCTATAGATGCCATGTTGTCACAAATGGAAATAGATGACAAACTCCACCCAATAGCTTTTCATTTGAGGAAATTTTTAGCAGTTGAGATTAATTATTAGGTCCATGACAAAGAACTCCTTGCAATTGTGGATTCATTTCTAGAATGACATCATTATCTAGAGGGCACCTCAAATGCAGTTACCGTATATACAGACCATAAGAACGTCAAGTACTTCATGTCAACACGTGTCTTGAATCATCATCAAGCTTGTTGGAGCATATCTTTATCTAGATTCAATTTCAAGATCACTTATTGATCCAAAAAATAACAAGGTCTATCAAATGCTCTTTCTAGACGTTCTTATCTTGTATCAAAAGAAAGAGAAGCATCTTTTAATCAATAAAGATCAATTCTCTTGAAGCTCAAGCATTTTCATCTTTGAGCTATAAAATCAACATTGACTATTGATTGAATATTTATGAAACAAATTCAATCAAGCATGTCCTCTGATCTTCTTGTTCAAGATATCAAGGATATTTCCTCTAAGTCTCATGATACTTCCAAGTTTGAATTCAAGAATAATCTATTATATTTCGAAAGACGCCTATATATTCCAAAAGGTGAAGTTCAATTACTTGTTCTTCAAGCTCGTCATGACTTTTGAGGAGCATGATAATTTAGGTACAATAAAACTTTGAAACTAATATCTAAAGATTTTTGGTGGCCACAAATGTAGAAGGCAGTCAAAGATTTTGTACAATCTTGTGATGTTTGCTCAAGATCAAAAACTCCTCGTCATTAACTTTACAGACTTCTTCAGCTGTTACCCATTCCAAAACAACCATAGTCTTTTGTTTCTATGGATTTCATCACAAATATTCTAATCTCAGGTTCTTATGACTCTATATTCGTGATAGTAGATTGTTTTACTAAGATGGTATATTTTGTACCATATACAAAATGTATCACAGGTGAAGAAACAATTAAGCTTTTCATTGAGAATATCTATCGATATCATGGATTGCCAAAGGATATTATATTAGATAAGGGATTCAATTTATATCAAGATTCTAAAGAATCCTATTTAAGATTTTAAAGGTAATTATAAAGCTTTCTCAAACTTTTCATCCTCAAATTGATGGACAAACAAAATACATAAATCAAGTTCTGGAGTAGTATTTGAGATGTACCATCAACTATCATCAAGATGATTAAACAACTCTTTTACCATTGGTAGAGTTTGCATATAATAATTCAGTATATTTTTCCATTCAACAAACACCTTTCTTTGCCAATTATGGTTATCATCCACGTTTTAATACTTTTGACTTTTCAAAAGTTAATAATCCTCCAGTGAAAGATTTAGCAAATTGTTTATCAGAGCTACATACAACAATGAAGTTACAATTAAAGGAAGCTCAAGAATGACAAAAGACTAACATGGATGCCTATCGCAAGGAGCAACCACAATATAATATGGATGATAAGGTATGGTTACTTCATCGTAATATCAAGACTTCTTATCCTTGCGATAAATTAAATTATCATAGGTTGGGACCTTTTCCTATTTCTAAACAAATCAATCCTGTTGCCTATCGATTACATCTACCAGAGTCTATGAAAATCCACCTTGTATTTCACGTATCTCTTTTGGAGTCGTATAAGATAGTGAATATCTTAGAAAGAAGATAAATGCCACCTCTTCCTATAGAAGTGGATAATAATCAAGAATTTGAAGTGGAAGAAGTCTTAGACTCAAGGTGGCACTAAAATAGGTTACAATATATTGTTCATTGGCACAAATATGATATTAGTAAACATACATGGAAGCCATCAAAGAATCTTACAAATGCATCAAAGAAAGTTGAAGTCTTTCATTAACAACATCTATCAAAACTAAGATAAAGAATAACAAACCTTTGCTATAAAAGAAACAACATCAAAGGAACATAACATTCTATCTTCTATCTTTCATTGTAGCTTCTGTGTATTTGTGATGAAATGGAGGACCAACAACCAGTAGATTTAACTCAAGAGCTTTCATTTGTGGACTTATTAGACAAGATATTACAATTGTCACAACCTTCAAGACGACGAAATCGAGATGAAGATCCTCAAGAATGACATGTCCTTCCTCAAATAGATAGCAAGTTACAATATATTTCATATCACGACCTTAGAAGAGACTTCCAATATTTAGTGATTTTATTAGAGGTAGGAACAACTCTTGACGGTATTCCAAATGTTTTATTTGAAGGAAGTTATGAAGACCTCAACAATGATCAAATAATAGGATGGTCTTCTTACCCTAGTATGAGAAACTATAGATGGTTGAAAAGACCTATCAACCATCTTCAAAGAGAGCAAAGTTCAGAGTATGTAGCAAATAAAATTCGCCATATCTTGGACTTCTTCAACATATGAAGACCACTCTTCGTGGAATTCTTCCCTAAAAGAGGGGATAATGTCACGGTGTCAAGGACAAGAATTCGATGAAAAAACAATTCAGACAAGTGAGCCTTCACTCAAAGAGAGGTAACAAAATATATATAAACAAGTATATATATTGAAAGAGGAACTGGAATGGCTATTGCCAAAAGACAAGAAAACTACAGACCCTTGAAACTAGACTAGAAGCAAGAAGGGAGTTGACAAGAGTGAAGAAGCCTTCATTCTTGTCTCTATATATACTCTCTAACTAGGGGCTATGTGGCGACATTCTATAGGACCTCCAATATGTATTGACTTTGTAGGACATGTGCCTTGACTTATAAGGCAAGTTTTTCTACGTGTGGGCCACATAGTTAGCTTGATCTTCAAGCTAACAACATGTGTGGCACATGGCCAACTTGTTGATCATGTTTCTAATCCAAAAAGTCAATTAAAGACACCTATGAAGTCAAAGCAGCATCTAGGAAGTTTCTAAGAAGCTTTCATATTAAATATTATAGAATTAACTTACTTTTACCTATTTTTATTTATTTCTACCTATTTATATATGTAATTATTAGCTTACATGATTATGGCTGTGACATTACCCTCTTTTTTAGGGACGAGTTCCACGAGGAGCGATCATCATATGTTGAAGAAATCTATGATGCGACGAATTGTATTCGCCACATACTCTGATCTTTGTTCTCTTCGAAGATGATTGATAAGGCCTCTCAACCATTGGTAGTATCCCATACCAAGGCGGGAAGACCACCGAGTTATTTGATCATTGTTGAGGCCTTCGTAACTTCCTTCGAATAGAATATTTGGAACACCATCAGGAGTTGTTCCTACCTCTAGCAAAATCACCAAACATCGGGAGTCCCTTCCCAAATCGTGATACCAAACACGTTGTATCTCACCATCTATTCGAGGAAGAACATGTCATTCTTGAAGATCTTCATCTCGATTGTGTCGTCTTGAAGGTTGTGACAATCATAATGTCTCGTTTGGCAGGTCAGCAAATGAAGGCTCTTGAGTTGAATCCATTGGTTGTTGGTTCTCCATCTCATGAACGCCACTACTACAACAAAGCTACGAACAAGA